>NC_134711.1:0-57500 GCF_049634645.1 Pelodiscus sinensis
CCACAGCAGCCTCCGTGCCGTGGGCCCCCAGCACCGGGGCCTCGCTGCAGCCCCCAAGGCCCTGGACCCGAGCGAGGTCCCTGCCCTCCAGCCCAAGGGTCCCCTCGCTGGGCCAGGCTCCCCGAGAGCCGCGGCAGAGCCGAGCACACCCCGAAACCCCTCCCTCCAGCGTTGCTGCCCCCCTCCCTCCATGCTTCAGAGAGCTGGCCCACTGGCACCCCTCTTTCTGGAGGGAGGGGTTGTGACGGCACCTCGGGGACCCCCCGACCCTGCACCCCCGGAGCAGCCAGACCAGGCTCCACCAGCCAGTAGAACGGGGGGGGGGGGGGGGGTTATTGCTTCTCGGGGATCCAGCCCAGCACGGACGGGACGTGGCTGCAGGAGTCTGGGCCAGGACGCCTCAGCCCCCTTGAGATGGGTCCCTGGGCCCCTGGACTCCCCCCTCCCCCTCTCCTGTTAGTCTGTCTCCTCCATGGTCCCAAGACTGCCCAGCCCCCAGCCAGGTGCCCGTCTCCCCCCCTCCCTTTGTCTCCCTCCTTGGGAAGAGCCTTGTTACCTGCCCGGGCTGGGCCGGGGTGTCTGGGCCCTTGGCCTGCTGGCTCCGGGCGCTGGAGGCCGAGGCGGGAAGGCAGCTCTGTGCTCGCCAAGGGGCCAAGCCCCATGTGGGTGTCAGTGGGAATCCCAGCCCAGCGCAGGGGGACCCCGGTCACAGCCCCCCACTACGCCACAGGGGTGCCCTGGGGGCAGAAGGGAGGGGGACACCCAGCACCCCAGAGGGCCGGGGGGAGGGGGTACCCAGTGCCCCTGGGAGCAGGAGGGAAGGGGACACCCAGCACCCCAGAGGGCCGGGGGGAGGGGGTACCCAGTGCCCCTGGGGGCAGGAGGGAAGGGGACACCCAGCACCCCAGAGGGCCGGGGGGAGGGGGTACCCAGTGCCCCTGGGGGCAGGAGGGAAGGGGACACCCAGCACCCCAGAGGGCCGGGGGAGGGGGTACCCAGTGCCCCTGGGGGCAGGAGGGAAGGGGACACCCAGCACCCCAGAGGGCCGGAGGGAGGGGGTACCCAGTGCCCCTGGGGGCAGGAGGGAGGGGGACACCCAGCACCCCAGAGGGCCAGGGGGAGGGGGTACCCAGTGCCCCTGGGGGCAGGAGGGAGGGGGACACCCAGCACCCCAGAGGGCCGGGGGGAGGGGGTACCCAGTGCCCCTGGGGGCAGGAGGGAGGGGGACACCCAGCACCCCAGAGGGCCGGGGGGAGGGGGTACCCAGTGCCCCTGGGGGCAGGAGGGAGGGGGACACCCAGCACCCCAGAGGGCCGGGGGGAGGGGGTACCCAGTGCCCCTGGGGGCAGGAGGGAGCTCTCCCTGCAACAGTCGGCCAGTCAGAGCTGCCAGGGTCAGGATCCGGGGAGGAGGGGCTGCAACGTGGGGCTGAGCTGTGGGGCTCTGCCTGGCACAAAGGTCGTTCCCTCCCCCCCACTCAGCGCCCTCCGGACCCGCCCGGCCAGCGGCCTGCAGCTGCCTTTGGGCATCCAGCGAATTGCAGCCCGTCCGCCTGGCGCCCTGCCCGTCGCCGGCCGACCCCCCGGCTCCTCCAGCTGGTTCATGCAAACGTTGCTCTTGGCCGGCCCAGCCTGCTCGGGGACCCCCGGCCAGCAGCCCCGCTCCCTGAGAGCCCCCCACCCCGAGGCAGCCGGGTTCCGTCCAGCTAACGCGCCTGTTCCTGCAGCGCTCAAATGCCTTTGTCACCCGGCCTCGGCGCCCTGCATCCCGGGCGTGAATGTCCCGCTGGCGTCCCAGCTCCACCCTCCCCCCGGCCCCGGCCCCGGGAGTTCCCCGGCGCGTCCCCGTTCCGCCCTGGCTTCCCCTTGGCGTTTGTGCAGCTCCGGCGCCCTTGGAGCAGCCCGTGGTCTGGCCAGAGTCCCGCTAACGAATTTCCACGTCTCCGGTAGCTTGGGGAATAGAGTCAGGCCCTGCCGGCCCGTGGCTGACGCAGGCTGACGAGCATTGGATGAGGCAGCAGTTGGACCCGGATTCCTGGCTCCTCCACGTGCAAATCCCCCGCAGCGCCGGAGCCCAGGAGCCGCGCCTGGCAAACCGCCACGTGCTACGGAGGGCCACGGCGGCTCCGGACTCTGGGCTCTCGCACCCCAGCCGCTGAGCTCTGCCCCCGGCGCCTGGCAGCCAGCACCCTCCGCGCCCCGCCCCCCGCCGGAGTGACGGCTGGCCCAGTTCTGTGGCTTTGGCTCCCCCGGCCTGTCTGACCGCGGCCCCCTGGCTCCCCCCGGCCTGCCAGCTGCTCTGCGTGCCTTGGCGGGGCACGGCCTGCGGTCGCACAGCTGCATCCTAACGGCCTCTCGTCACCGTTGGCCTGCAATCGGAGCCGGCGCTGGCGGGTCTCCTGGAGGGATGCCTTGGGGCGGCCGCGTCCGGCAAAGCCGGCTCCCGAGGAGGGGCCCGCAGCGGCTCACGTCCCAGGCACCCCCTGCCAGCCCCAGGCTGCCGTCAGAGCAGGGAAGAGCCCAAGGCCTGGTGGGGGGTCACCCCGTGGAAGGGCCCGGCTGGCCAGGCCTGGCCTCGCTGGAATCCCGACAGGAGTGGGGTAGGAGCCCCTCACCCGTGCTGGCCTCGGGGCCCTGGACAGGGCGGTGCCTTCACCCCAGCAAGGGAGGGTCTGCCTGGGCCAGGCCGGACGGCAGACGTGAGCAGAACAGGGCTGGCCCCTGAGTCGGGGGGTTCCCCACGTAGGAGCTGGGGCTAGCAGATGGGCGGGTCTCTGCATGGGGCTGGCACCATCGGCTCAGCTCTTGGTCCAGCCCCGAGGCCCCTGGGAGCTCATGGGAGCCCTGGGGGGAGTCTCCCAGGGGTGGGGGAGCCACCGGGCCCTGCCCCCCACCCCACCCAGCCGGCAGGGAGCACAGGAGGTGTGTGAGTTCCCAGGGACCCAGCGCAGCACGGACTGGTCAGCACAGGGACCGGGGCAGCCCGGCTTGGAGAGAGGGGGGCCCAGAGCCAGCACCCTGCCCGCCAAGCCGGTCACCCTCACCCCCAGCAGCCCAGCTCTGCCTGCAGACAGCCCCACTCCCGGCCTTGGCCTGCTTCCACAAAAGGTGGCACCTGGTTACGCCCCTTCCCGGACTCTGGGTCCAAGGGCACCGGCCAGTGTGTGCGAGTGGGAAGCTGTCACGTCGCAATTCCCATCCCTGCCTAGGGATTGGTGCACTGCCCAGGGAAACTGAGGCACACACACGGGGTTACTACAGGACAGTCGAAATCATGTGTGCCATAAAAAGGCAAAATCCCTGCAATTCCCACTTCCTCCCAGCGGGTGCCAGGGTGTCTGGCCTGCTTCAACCCAGCCCCGTCTGTCTGGCCCCCCTCCAGCCAGCCTGGCTCTAGCCAGTCCCCCTCCCTCTCCCCTCCAGCCAGCCTGGCTCTAGCCAGTCCCTCCCCCCTCCAGCCAGCCTGGCTCTAGCCAGTCCACCCCCCCCTCCAGCCAGCCTGGCTCTAGCCAGTCCCCCTCCCTCCCCCCTCCAGCCAGACTGGCTCTAGCCAGTCCCCCTCCCTCCCCCCTCCAGCCAGACTGGCTCTAGCCAGTCCCCCTCCCTCCCGCCTCCAGCCAGCCTGGCTCTAGCCTGTCCCCCTCCCTCCCCCCTCCAGCCAGCCTGGCTCTAGCCTGTCCCCCTCCCCCCCCCCACCTCCAGCCAGCCTGGCTCTAGCCAGTCCCCCCCCTCCAGCCAGCCTGGCTCTAGCCAGTCCACCCCCCCCCCCTCCAGCCAGCCTGGCTCTAGCCAGTCCCCCTCCCTCTCCCCTCCAGCCAGCCTGGCTCTAGCCAGTCCCTCCCCCCTCCAGCCAGCCTGGCTCTAGCCAGTCCCCCTCCCTCTCCCCTCCAGCCAGCCTGGCTCTAGCCAGTCCCTCCCCCCTCCAGCCAGCCTGGCTCTAGCCAGTCCACCCCCCCCCTCCAGCCAGCCTGGCTCTAGCCAGTCCCCCTCCCTCCCCCCTCCAGCCAGACTGGCTCTAGCCAGTCCCCCTCCCTCCCCCCTCCAGCCAGCCTGGCTCTAGCCAGTCCCCCCCCTCCAGCCAGCCTGGCTCTAGCCAGTCCACCCTCCCCCCCTCCAGCCAGCCTGGCTCTAGCCAGTCCCCCTCCCTCCCCCCTCCAGCCAGCCTGGCTCTAGCCAGTCCCCCTCCCTCCCCCCTCCAGCCAGCCTGGCTCTAGCCAGTCCCCCTCCCTCCCCCCTCCAGCCAGCCTGGCTCTAGCCAGTCCCCCTCCCTCCCCCCTCCAGCCAGCCTGGCTCTAGCCAGTCCCCCCCCCTCCAGCCAGCCTGGCTCTAGCCAGTCCCCCCCCCCCCCCCCCCCCCGCCCTCCAGCCAGCCTGGCAGGCCCTGAAGCCCACAGGGAGCAGCCACCAGGCCGGGCTGGTCTTCTGGGTCAAACTCCGGCCCCCAGTCAGGAGTCGGCACGAGCAGATTTTCAGTAATAAACGGGGGCGCTTGGCCTCCTGCTCCCTGCCCTGTCGGGGGCCCCCCAAGCTTCCCCTCACAGCTGGAGACCAAATCTCTCCCCTAAGCCCAGGGCTGCGGGGCCTTCGGGGAAACACCAAATCCCACCGGCATTGGGATCTGAGTGCGAGAGCCAGCAGCCAGCCCGGCCGGGCAGGGGTTGTTACCTGGGCAAGGCCTGGTGCAAGCCCGACGTGGGGTGGTGAGCCCCACACCCCGCTCCTCCTGCTGGGGCAAGGGCAGGGTCTGCACTGCAGCCCCAGAAGCTCTGGGCTGTGTGTTTGCAGGGGGTCAGCTGCAGGGCCGGATTAAGGGAGGGGCTAGCCGGGCTGATGCCCAGGGTGCCAACCTATGGGGGGCGCCTCATGGCAGCTATAAGGTGAGCAGCGTGCTGGGGGGCGGGCCTGCACATACGTTGTGCGCCCGGGGGCGGAGCCGTGCATGCGTCGCACGCCCGCTGCCCGGGGCACAGGAATGGCTGGAGCCGGCCCTGTCAGCTGTGCCGTCAGCTGGGCGAATCGATCACCGTTACACTTTTGCACAAATGTGCAGTGTGTGCTGGCACCAGCCCCCAAGCGCCACAGCGCCCCCTGCTGGCACCAGCCCCCAAGCGCCACAGCGCCCCCTGCTGGCACCAGAACCCCAGCGCCACAGCGCCCCCTGCTGGCACCAGAACCCCAGCGCCACAGTGCCCCCTGCTGGCACCAGCTCCCAAGCGCCACAGCGCCCCCTGCTGGCACCAGCCCCCAAGCGCCACAGTGCCCCCTGCTGGCACCAGCTCCCAAGCGCCACAGCGCCCCCTGCTGGCACCAGAACCCCAGCGCCACAGCGCCCCCTGCTGGCACCAGCCCCCAAGCGCCACAGTGCCCCCTGCTGGCACCAGCCCCCAAGCGCCACAGCGCCCCCGGCTGGCACCAGCCCCCAAGCGCCACAGCGCCCCCTGCTGGCACCAGAACCCCAGCACCACAGCGCCCCCTGCTGGCACCAGAACCCCAGCGCCACAGCGCCCCCTGCTGGCACCAGCCCCCAAGCGCCACAGCGCCCCCGGCTGGCACCAGCCCCCAAGCGCCACAGCGCCCCCTGCTGGCACCAGAACCCCAGCGCCTCAGCACCCCCTGCTGGCACCAGAACCCCAGCACCACAGCACCCCCTGCTGGCACCAGCGCCACAGCGCCCCCTGCTGGCACCAGCACCACAGCGCCCCCTACTGGCACCAGCCCCCCAGCGCCACAGCGCCCCCTGCTGGCACCAGAACCCCAGCGCTCACCGTCTGTCCACGAGAACTGGCAACAGGGCCTGCCCCTGGCTGTTGGGGGGCGCTGGCCCTTCCCTGGCCAACTCAGCCTCCCCAGGACTCATCCCTGGCTGCTCTGGGGTGGGGGGGTGCTTGGTGCGGGGGGTGCGGTTTCTCTGTGCCCATAAAGCTGCCCCCGCGTGCCAGCCTCACGCACCGCTGGGAGCAATTTGCGTGTCACTGGTGGACACAGGCGGCAAATGGCTGGAGGCAGGCGGCACGTGCCAGCCAGGCACCGGTTGGGTCTGGGCAGCCGACGTCGGGTTGCAGCTGCAAAGCGCTGCTCCCCGGCAGTCAAAGGAAAGCAGAGCCGGGGGGCAGGGGGCAAGCCTGGTTCCAGGGGGCACGCTGCCCGGCCAGTTGTGAACCCCCCCACCAGCCGGAGACGGCGACGTGCTCCCGCTCCCAGGGCTGCCCGGCTGGGGCCCCTTGGCAAGACGGGGCCCGTGGGCCGGCTGCCGGGAAGGCCGAGAAGGGCCGGGCTGGGCCAGCGAGGGGGCTTGGCCGAGGGAGGCTGTTTTCCAAGGGGAAAGGAACATTTGAAACCCTGCTGGGTCTGAGACCGGCCCGGCCCCTGTGGGCGCTGACGCTCGCCGTGACGCCAGCAGGAAACCGGAGCCGGTCACTGGGATCCATCCCGGCCCAGGGCTGACTCATGGCAGGGGAGACGCTCCACTGGAGGCCTCGTGCCCAGCTCCGAGCCCCCAGGACTGGCAGGGCCTGTGGATTGGGACAGGGAAGGGCTGGTGGGGAGCCCAGGGCTGGGAGGAAGGGGCACTGGCAGGGGCTGTGGGTTGAGAATGTGGGGCACTGGCAGAGCTGTGGGGAGGCCTCGTTTGGGGCGGACACAGGTCCAGGGGCAGTGACGGGCGGGGGCTGCCGGAGGAGCAAGGGGGGTCTCGCGGTGACGGCGGCCGAGAGCTGCCCTGGAGAAGGGGAGTCGCTGGGTGTCTCTACCCCAGCATCTCTGTGGGGCCGGGACAAGCCGCGCGGACCCACGAGCTCGGAGCCCAGCGTGAGAGCTGCTGCAGCGAGGCCAGTGGGGCCGGCTCTGCTCCCAGGAAGCTCCGTAAACCCCAGGAAACTCAGCCCCAGGCGGCCCCGTGGGCCACCCCTCGTCAGCCCCGTGTGCTCAGCCCCGGCTGCCAAAGGGGCTCAGGACCTTCCGGGGGGGAGGTCACGTTTGCGAGGCGCCGGCTCCGATGGGGCAGCTGGGCAGGGAGGCTCCGTCCGGGTAGCACCGGGCTGGGGAGAGGCAGGTGGCTCCCCGCCATGGGGCAGGGGCTCTGGGTCAGGCCGCCAGGAGCTGGCTGCACGGCTGCAGAAGGGGTATCTGTGGCAACGGCAGGTCATGGGAGGCCGAGGGCGGAGCCGCTGCCTCGGGCAGCAGATGAGACAGAAGCCGACTGTGCAGAGTCCTGTCCTCAGGCACCCGGGAGCCCGGCCCGGACGCTGAGTCAGCAGCTGGGGGGAGCGATGTTCCGGGAGGCACGTCGCCTGCCGCCCCCGCTCAGCAGCTACAGGAGCGAACAGCGACCGTTCCCAGGGGAGCGCCAGGTATGCCAGGGCTGGGCCACGCTGAGCCACGGCACCTCCGGCCTGGCCACGCTGAGCCACGGCACCTCTGGCCTGGCCACGCTGAGCCAGGGCACCTCCGGCCTGGCCACGCTGAGCCACGCCACCTCGGCCTGGCCACGCTGAGCCAGGGCACCTCTGGCCTGGCCACGCTGAGCCACGCCACCTCGGCATGGCCACGCTGAGCCACGGCACCTCTGGCCTGGCCACGCTGAGCCCGGCACCTCTGGCCTGGCCACGCTGAGCCACGGCACCTCCGGCCTGGCGGTTCTGAGCCCGGCACCTCCGGCCTGGCCACGCTGAGCCACGGCACCTCCGGCCTGGCCACGCTGAGCCATGGCACCTCCGGCCTGGCAGTTCTGAGCCCGGCACCTCCGGCCTGGCGGTTCTGAGCTTGCTGCCCCTTTTACAAGCAGGGAACTGCGTGAGTGCGGGCGCTTTTCAGTGCCAATGATGCGCCGGCCGAGGGCATGTTGACGTCCGTGCCTGCTGGGGCAGGGCAGCCCTGGCGGCTCGGTCCTGCGCCATCGCCCCCGTGGTGGCCACAGCGCTGCGAGCAGCCGGGCCAGGGCCCAGCCGGCACAGGAGCGACAGCATCTGGGCCAAGCTGCGACCCGGCGAGCTCCCCTGGCAGCAGGCCCTGCCGGGCTGGGGCTCACACCTGGGCCAGGCGCGGGGGCTGGGACGAGGGGCTCGACCCCCGCGGGTGCAGGGGCTGCTGGCTCCCAGTGCACCTGGCCTAGCTCCTCGGCCCCTCCCTCCCTGGGCTCACGGGGACGGGCCCAGGGCAGCCCCTTGCCCGGCGCTGATGGGCCCTGCTCAGAGTCGTGGGGCGGTTTGGATGCAGGGCCGGGACCCCCCCGCCCCACCGAGCCCCACGACTGACGGGCCGGGGGAGAGTGTCGTGGTCCTGCCCTGCAGCGCCAGGGTGGGGGGTCAGCCTGTGTGACGTAGTGGGGGTACTTGCTGGGCTGTGGTGACCCCTGCTGTCTGGAGCAAGACCCAGCAGGGAAAACCTCGCTAGGCAGAGGTAATGCCAAACCGGTTGAACCAGACACCCCCCATGGAGAGGAACAAAGGAAGGTGGATGCTGCCCTGGCTGGGGGGCAGGGCTGGAAGAGAGTTAGTTAGTTGCTGTCTGGGAGCATGGAGGAGACAGCCTAGGGAAGGGGCTGGAGTTTAGGGGCCCAGTCTCCCCCATCTCAAGGGGGCCTGAGGCATCCTAGCCCAGCTCTGGGACCAGATTCCATCTGTGCTGCGCTGTACCCTGGAGAGGCAATAAACTTCCTCTATTCCACCGGCTGGTGCAGTCTGTTTGTGCCATTTCGGGGTGCAGGAGACGGGGGACCCCAATGCGCCGTCACAGCCTGTAACTAAAACGCCCACAAACCAGTGCAGCCCTGCAGCGCACGGACTCACCCAGAGAGAGCAGCACACGTGTCGTGGGCACAGCCCAGCCCACCTCCTTGGGGGGCACGGGGGGCACGGCCCAGCCCACCTCCTCGGGGAGGCACAGGGGGCATGGTCCAGCCCGCCTCCTCGGGGGGGCACAGGGGGCACGGCCCAGCCCGCCTCCTCGGGGGGGCACGGGGGGCACGGCCCAGCCCACCTCCTCGGGGGGCACAGGGGGCACGGCCCAGCCCACCTCCTCGGGGGGGT
Source organism: Pelodiscus sinensis (assembly GCF_049634645.1). Classification (NCBI taxonomy): domain Eukaryota; kingdom Metazoa; phylum Chordata; order Testudines; family Trionychidae; genus Pelodiscus; species Pelodiscus sinensis. The sequence goes on from NC_134711.1 coordinate 9,025, forward strand.
ACGGGGGGCACGGTCCAGCCCGCCTCCTCGGGGGGCACAGGGGGCACGGTCCAGCCCGCCTCCTCGGGGGGGCACGGGGGGCACGGTCCAGCCCACCTCCTCAGGGGGCACGGGGGGCACGGCCCAGCCCACCTCCTCGGGGGGCACGGGGGGCACGGTCCAGCCCACCTCCTCGGGGGGCACAGGGGGCATGGTCCAGCCCACCTCCTCGGGGGGCACAGGGGGCACGGCCCAGCCCACCTCCTCGGGGGGGCACGGGGGGCACGGTCCAGCCCACCTCCTCGGGGGGCACAGGGGGCACGGCCCAGCCACCTCCTCGGGGGGGCACGGGGGGCACGGCCCAGCCCACCTCCTCGGGGGGCACAGGGGGCACGGTCCAGCCCACCTCCTCGGGGGGCACAGGGGGCACGGCCCAGCCCACCTCCTCGGGGGCGTACGGGGGGCACGGCCCGGTGGCGGCATCACAAAACAGGAAAAGAGCAGGCGCTCTACCTGCAGCGACGCTCCTAGGCCTAAGGACCCGCCACCTCCAGTCTCGGGGGGCCAGTCTCAGTCTTGGGGGGCCACTTCCAGGCTCTGTGCTGCCCCCCCCATTTGCCCCCAGGCATGGGGAGGATGCAACTTGCCCGACTCTGTGTGTCGCGGTGTTTTGAACCCTCCTTGCTCAGTGTGGGACTCATGGGGCAGGGGCCATTGTGTCCTTTGATCGTCCAGACCCCCAACCGGCCCAGGGCAGGGGAACCCCTCAGTGGGGGCTGTGTGGGGTCAGAGGGGGAGAGTCTCATGAGGGAGGCAAAACAGTGACAATGCACAGCCCAAGCAGGGGAGAGGTTCTCCCCTTAACTCTGCCCCTCTGCGTGGGGGGCCAGGGGACACCCCAGGAGCTATGCAGAGCCCAAGTGTGACGTAGTGGGGGTACTTGCTGGGCTGTGGTGACCCCTGCTGTCTGGAGCAAGACCCAGCAGGGAAAACCTCACTATGCAAAGGTAGTGCCAAACTTGTTGAACCAGTGGCCAGACACCCCCCATGGAGAGGAACAAAGGAAGGTGGATGCTGCCCTGACTGGGGGGCAGGGCTGGAAGGGAATTGAGTTAGTTCGGTCGGGGAGCATGGAGGAGAGCCTAGGGGAAGGGGCTGGAGTTTAGGGGCCCAGTCTCCCCCATCTCAAGGGGGCCTGAGGCATCCTAGCCCAGCTCTGTGACCAGATTCCATCTGTGCTGTGCTGTATCCTGGAGAGGCAATAAACTTCCTCTATTCCACCGGCTGGTGCAGTCTGTTTGTGCCATTTCGGGGTGCAGGAGATGGGGGACCCCCAACGCGCCGTCACACTGGTGTCAGAAGTGGGATCCACTGCACCCCGTGGATGGAGCTTCCAGCGGCGAGCGACAAGGCACAGTAGAAGCAAGAGCCCTGGAGCCAGGCGTGCTGGAGACAGAGCGAAGCGGTTCCTGGAAATCGTGGGGCGCTGCAGCACTAGACTGGTGAGTCTGCACCGAGGGGCCCAGCGGGCAGATGGCCTACACCCGACTCTTGAAGGCAGAGCTGGTGGGGCTGTGCAGAGAGAGGGGCTTGCCTGTGCAGAAAGCAACCAAGGCCCAGCTGATTGCTCAGCTAGAAGAGAACGACCAGCCACAGGGCCAGGATCTTGTCCCCAGGGGAAGCAGCCAGACCCCCCCTGAGAGTGTGTCAGGCTCAGAGAGGGGGAGGAGTGCTGGAACTCACCGGAGAGATGAGACAGCTTCCCCCAGGAGGCCTGCAAGCTGCAGCCCATCTAGGGCAGGGGCCAGCCAAGCAGAGCTGCGGCGGCTGGAGATCCAGCTGCGGATCAAGGAATTGGAAGTAGAGGACCGAGAGAGGGACCGCCAGGACCGAGAGAAGGAGCGCCAAGATTGAGAGAGGCAGCGGCAGCATGAGCTGGCCATGGCAGAGCGGAGAACCGGCGGGGCACCGGCTGTGCCAAGAGTGGATGGGCCACAGGGTCCCAGGACTGCCAGATGCTTGGAGAGGCTCGTGGTGGCCCAATTGAAGGACGTGGGCGACATAGACGGGTTCCTCAGCTCCTTTGAGAGGGCCTGTGGACTGCAACGGGTTCCCCCAGCTGACTGGCTGCAGGAGCTCATCCCCGCACTGAACCAGGAGGCGGCCGGAGTGCTCAGTCAGCTGGAGGACCTACAGCCAGGGGATTACAACCGAGTCAAGGAGGCCCTGTTGCACAAGTTCGGGCTGACCCCCGAGATGTACAGGAAGAAGTTCCGGGGGGTACAGAAAGGGCCACGGGAGACCTATGTGGACCTGGCCTCCCGCCTGGCGCAATACTGCCGCAAGTGGGTGTCTGGAGTCGGAGCCCAGACCGCAGAGGAGCTGCTCAAGCTGGTCATGATGGAGCAGTTCTATGAAGCGTGCCCACCCAAACTGAGGCTGTGGCTCAAGGACCGGAGACCAGAGAACCCCCAGGAGGCCGGGAGACTGGCGGATGAGTTCACGGAGAGCCGGTCCGGGTGTGAACGGGAGTCCCGGAGAGAAAGGGAATCGCGCAGAGACCGGATCTCGGCTGAGCGACGGAGGGAGTCAACTACGGGGCGAGACCAAGGAACAGGTCGTCTGTGCCCCAGAGAACCAGCCAGGGCCTGGACAGAGACAGCCCAAAGCCTAACTTGCCATCGCTGTGGGCAAAAAGGCCACAAGAGGGCTCAGTGCACCAGGTCCCAGGACCGGGGACTTTCCAGGGTTAACTGGCTGGGGCGGGAGGAAGGGCAGGCTGCCCCAGAGGCAGGGGCTGGCAGGCAAACCTCAGCTCAGAGAGAGGGGAAGGATGCTCAGTGCACCTCCCCTGGGAGGTCTGATTCTCAGGAGGCGGATTTCTCCATGTATCGGGTGGGGGCAGGACGGCCCCTGCGGAGCGAGTGCCTCATACCCCTGGAGGTGGATGGTAGGAAGGTGACGGGCTTCTGGGACACGGGGGCGGAGGTGACTCTGGCCCGATCCGACATAGTGGCCCCAGAGCGGATACTACCCCACACGCAGCTGACCCTGAAGGGCATAGACGGGTCCCCGTTTAAGGTGCCTGTAGCCAGGGTGCATCTGAAATGGGGGGCGAAGGAAGGCCTCAAGGAAGTGGGGGTGCACCCGCACTTGCCCACCGAGGTGCTGATGGGGAATGACCTAGAGGAGTGGCCCCATGAATCCCAGCGGGCTCTAGTCACTACCCGGAGCAAGAGCCAGCGGGGGGCTGACAACCTGGGTCCAGGGAAGGACTCCGGGCAGCGTACTCAGGGTCCCATCCCAGTAGACACGGGGTCCAGCCAGGCTGGGACTCTGGACCTAGGCAAAGGTGGGGGACAGGTCCCGATCCCTGCCTCAGCAGCTGAATTCCAGGCTGAGGTGCAGGCAGACCCCTCCTTGCAGAGGCTGAGGGGTCAGGCTGGCCTCCGTGCAGCTCGGCCCCGGGGGAGAGGTGGCCAGGAGAGATTCCTGTGGGAGCATGGACTCCTGTTCCGTGAATGGCTTCCCCCCAGGAAGGCGAGGGCATGGGGGGTCCAGCGGCAGCTGGTCGTCCCCCGAAGGTATCGCCTCAAGCTGCTGTATTTGGCCCACGACGTCCCCGTTGGGGGCCACCGGGGGATCCGGAGCACCCGGCTGAGGCTGCTCCAGCACTTCTATTGGCCGGGAATCTTTACAGCCATGCAGCGGTACTGCCGGTCCTGTGACTCCTGCCAGAGGGGCGGGAAGGCCCAAGACAGGAGGAAAGCGGCTTGGGGGTCTCTACCCCAGATAGACCCTCTGGGCTTGCTGAGAGAGCTATGGGAGGGGAAGACCTCCCTGGATGGAGCTTCGGGGGTGGAAGCCGCCCTGGCTGTCCAGAGAAGGCTCACTGGGCTCATGGCCCCGGCCCGAGAGACCCTGGCCAGAGATCAAGGCCAGCGGAAGGGTGGGTGTGACCCCCGAGGACAGGCCTGCGTCAGTCGCCCTGGAGCGGGGCGGCGAGTGGACAGAGGGAAGCCAACTCATGTGGGGCCTTGCCACGGCCGGCCTGAGTCAAGGGGAGCACCCATGTCCCCAGGGCGGGTTCCCGCGCAGAGGACCCGAACTTCCCCAGGTCACGAGCGGAGTGACCCTGCTCAGTTCGCTCTCGGAGGGGGGAGAACTGTGACGTAGTGGGGGTACTTGCTGGGCTGTGGTGACCCCTGCTGTCTGGAGCAAGACCCAGCAGGGAAAACCTCACTAGGCAGAGGTAATGCCAAACTTGTTGAACCAGTGGCCAGACACCCCCCATGGAGAGGAACAAAGGAAGGTGGATGCTGCCCTGACTGGGGGGCAGGGCTGGAAGGGAATTGAGTTAGTTCGGTCGGGGAGCATGGAGGAGAGCCTAGGGGAAGGGGCTGGAGTTTAGGGGCCCAGTCTCCCCCATCTCAAGGGGGCCTGAGGCATCCTAGCCCAGCTCTGTGACCAGATTCCATCTGTGCTGTGCTGTATCCTGGAGAGGCAATAAACTTCCTCTATTCCACCGGCTGGTGCAGTCTGTTTGTGCCATTTCGGGGTGCAGGAGACGGGGGACCCCCAACACGCCGTCACACCAAGCGGGGGAGAGGTTCCCCCCTTAACTCTGCCCCACTGCAGGGGGGGACAGGGGACACCCCAGGAGCTATGCAGAGCCCAAGTGTGGGAGAAGTTCTCCCCTTAACTCTGCCCCTCTGTGGGGGGGGGGACAGGGGATACCCCAGGAGCTATGCAGAGCCCAAGTGTGGGAGAGGTTCTCCCCTTAACACTGCCCCTCTGTGTGGGGGGGCAGGGGACACCCCAGGAGCTATGCAGAACCCAAGTGGGGGAGAGGTTCTCCCCTTAACTCTGCCCCTCTGCGTGGGGGGCCCAGGGGACACTCCAGGAGCTAGGCAGAGCCCAAGGGGGGGAGAGGTTCTCCCCTTAACTCTGCCCCTCTGTGTGGGGGGCCCAGGGGACACTCCAGGAGCTAGGCAGAGCCCAAGGGGGGGAGAGGTTCTCCCCTTAACTCTGCCCCTCTGCGTGGGGGGCCCAGGGGACACCCCAGGAGCTAGGCAGAGCCCAAGGGGGGGAGAGGTTCTCCCCTTAACTCTGCCCCTCTGCATGGGGGGCCCAGGGGACACCCCAGGAGCTAGGCAGAGCCCAAGTGGGGGAGAGGTTCTCCCCTTAACTCTGCCCCTCTGTGGGGGGGGGGCCCAGGGGACACCCCAGGAGCTAGGCAGAGCCCAAGGGGGGGAGAGGTTCTCCCCTTAACTCTGCCCCTCTGCGTGGGGGGCCCAGGGGATACCCCAGGAGCTAGGCAGAGCCCAAGGGGGGGAGAGGTTCTCCCCTTAACTCTGCCCCTCTGTGTGGGGGGGCAGGGGACACCCCAGGAGCTAGGCACCTGTCCCTCCATAGGCCCCCTCCATTCCTGCCCCCATGGTCACTGTGTAAGGCCTGCGGGAACCGAGCGGGGGCCTCAGGAGCTCAGTGCACGAAGAGGGAGAAGCCGGCCGGCGCCCAGCTAAGGCCACATTGCAAACTCCTTCTCGGTCGCTAAGGGCCCTGCCTGGGCCAGTGACCCCCCAGCAGGCGTGTGGGTGACCCGTGCGCACAGCTGTGTCCCGCCTGCCCCCCCGGGCAGCAGCCAAGGGGCAGAGCGGAGGGGGAAGGGCCCCGGGGCGGAGCTCTGAGCCCTCGGTCGGGAAGTGCTGGGCCCGTGTAAGGGCCGGTCCGCGCCAAAACCTTCCCTTGCCCTGGCAGAGTAAATCCAGCCCCCAGCTCTGCCGGCCAGGCCAGGCCCCGAACCGCCCTCCCCCCGCCCTGGGGCCAGAGCCCTGTGTGACATAGTGGGGGGGAGGGGCTGTCCACGCCTGTGGCCCTGGGCCCACGCCGGCGGGGCAGGCACTGGTGGCCGTGTTGGGCTGGGGTGCCCCCTACTGGCCCATGTCTGTGTGCAGGGCCCAGCGGGGTCCCTGGGGGCAGGTACGGAGGCCATGGCCCAGCAACAGCCCACGTGGCGAGGGGGAGGGGTTTGAACAGAGGAGGGGGGGCTACTGGGGGGGTGAGTGACGGTGGCTGGGGGGGCAGTCGCGGCTGGGCACACGTGGAGAGAACAGACTAAGTCGAGCACTGGGGGCTCAGGGGCCTGTGGACCCGCCCGAGGGGTCTGAGGCTGCCTGGCCCTGACTCCGCTGCCCACATGGAACCGGGGCCGGGCTGGGCCTCCGAGAGGCAAGAACCCCTCCCCGTCCTACTGCCCGGCGGAGTCCCCTCTGGCTGCGGACGGGGAGCAGGGTCGGGGGCCCCCCCGCGCCGTCACCCCCTGCCGCGGCCGGAGCCAAAGCGCAGGGACCCGCAGGGCGGATCCGTGTGCAGAACGGGCGCCTCCCCCCGCAAAGTCTGCCCGAGTTTCTGAACGGAAAGGCCACGAAATCCCCTCGCCAGGGCCACTGGGGACAGGTCAGCTGCAAAGGGATTCACTTTACTTCCAACCAGAGCACAGCAGAAATAAATACGCACGTCACAGAGTCGTAGCATCCCAGAGCTGGCGGAGACCGCGGGAGGTCACCACGTCCAGCCCCCCGCCCGCGGCAGGACCAGTCTGCCCCGCCGCGGCGCTTCCACCCGCCCCCTCCCTCTGGGCGGACGGGACCTTCCGAGTGAGCCAGGAGGGCCGCTAACCGCCCCTCTCCTCCCGCAGCGGGGGGCTGCCCCTAGACAGGCAGCTGGGTCAGTGCAGCCCAGTTCAAACTTAAATTAAACACAAAATCGAAAGAATAAATAAATCCTGGAAACTTGCTCCCGGCCCCTCTGCTCCTGCCGGCAGTTCAGACTGTCCGCGAAGCACCGGGCAGTAAGGGCTCCGTGCGCTGCTCCTTGCTCAACCGGCAGTGCGGAGGCCTGGCTCGAGTCCGGGGCTCCGGTATCGTCGTGCCGCGCTGGCGGGGGAAGGACGCTGCCGGTCGGCGCAGCGCAGGGGGGCCTGGCTCTGGCGCCGTGCGGCGGCCGGTCCCCGCTAGCAGTGCTGGAGGCGATCCAGGCGCTTGAGGATGCCGTGCAGGTTCTGCCGGAGCCGGGCCAGCGCCACCACGTCCACGGTGTACGAGGAGGTGGCCAGCAGCTCCGTCAGGTTGCCCAGCACGTCGAGCGCCGGGGCCCTGTGGATGGCGCAGCCCAGCTGGGACGCCAGGGTCTGGAGCAGGCTCCGGAGGTTCTCGAGGTCGTTGGCGATTTGGGCTAACGGCCCGTTTTCCGAGGCCAGGCTGGGGAGGAGCCTCTGGAACAGCTGCAAGGTCTGGTCCATGGAGTCCAGGCTCCCCAGGGGCTGCTCTCCCGGGATGAAGTCCAGGCCGTTGATCTTCAGGTTGAGAGGCAAGGGCTGGGCGGAGGAGAAGGCTGGTCAGCCAGGCAGGTGCAGGGCTGCTCTCTCCTCTCCCCGGGGCTGCCCCCCCACTAGGCCAGACAGCTCCTCTTGGGGCCAAGCTGGGACGGGTGGGCCCCCTTTCCAGGGGCTGTCGGCAGCACAGAGCAGGGAGGGGAGGGGCCCATGACCGGGGGGGGGGGGTGGTTCCATCTGCATCCTGAGGCCCCCTGCCCTGGATTCACCCAGAGTTACCCTGGGGGGTCCCAAGCCAGCGGGGGAGGGGGCAAGGTCATGGCCAGTATCCCCTGTAAGCTGGGTGCTTGGGGGCCACTGAGGATTATCACAGTTGGCAGCAGGTGGTGCACCCCCTCACATGCCTCGCTGCGCAGAACAAAATGTATTCCGCACGCAGGAGAGGACACATGACAGGGGACGGTGCCATGGCATGCAAGGGGCACAGGCAGGAGAAAGTTTGCAGCCCGTGGCAGCGAGCGACTCACTTTGGGGCGGGAGGAAGGACGGGCCCTGGAGCTGGCTCCATCCTCTAGCTGAGCCACTAGGCTGTCCTGGGCACCTGCTAAGCGGCTCGCGGAGCCAGGGGCTGCGAGGTGCAGGTCCGTAGGGCTCAGGGTGGGCGTGCGAGATGCACACGGAGCCCTGCAGAGCAAGGAGCTAGCGGCCCCGTGCGGGAGCGGACAAGGGGCCCAAAGCAGCAGGGGGTGCTAGCCGCCAGGACGGGACACCCAGCAGCCCGGCCTCGGAGGTTAGCTGTCCCAGGGAGGACTGTGGATTTAAGGCTCCCTCCAATTTGTCCGCCTCTGTGCGGAATAACGTTTGCTGTGTGCACCAAGGCAAGAGCAGATGTGCACCACCGATAGAAACACATGCAACCTGCTCTGGAGGCCCGTGGGTGCTCGGCTCATCAGCTGGGTGGCACCTCAATCTCTCCCTGCCACCGGCATCCCCCTGGCTTCTCTAGGCTGGCGCCGATTTGCACCTTCTGGGGGCTGGCCCGGGAGTCTGCTGGCGCCCGCGGGTGACACGCAGCCCCGTGGCCCCCGCTGGCTCGCCCCTCCTACCTGCTGCTCCGGGATGCGGGCGATGATGATCCGCGTGAGGGCTTTGGCGTCGGCCTTGACCTTGTCGATTTTCACCGGCCGGCTGGAGAAGAGGGGCAGCCAGACCCCGACCCAGAGCAGCCCGCAGAGCGGCAAGGGGGGACGCTGCATCTTCCTCCTGCCTTCTTCGCCGAGGCCCTGCGTGGGCGAGAGCGGGGCTGTGAAACACCCTCGTGTTTGTGTGACACACCCCTCGAACCCACGTCCAGGGGAGAGACGAACAAGGGAGCTCTACCGCCTTAGCTGAGCGCCAGCCGGCGTCATCGCTCCAGGGCTACGTCTAGACTGCGGCTTTTGCCGCAAGAGCCTACGCAAAGGAAGTGTGGATTAGCATATCGCCACGCTTCATTTGCATAATTCATTCAAGCGCTTTTTGTGCACTTTGGGGGGAGGGGGCTGTGCAACCCCCCCATTTTGCACAAGATTTTTATGCCTTTGCGGGAGAGAACATAAGAACATAAGAACGGCCGGACGGGGTCAGCCCGAAGGTCCGTCTAGCCCAGTGTCCTGTCTGCCGACAGTGGCCAGCACCAGGTGCCCCAGAGGGGGTGGACCGAAGACAATGATCAGGGGGGAGGTTAGTGCCTATGAGATAATGTTATTAGCTATCTGCTTCCCCAATTATCACCCCAATATCATCATCTCATAGACACTAACCCCCCCCCACCCGCTTCTGTTCTAAAATCTGGTTTGTCAATTTCACATGTGTTCATTTTTTTGATTGTCTCCCTTTGGTATATATGGTCGTGCCAATTTTCTTCCACTATTTGATCTGAGGAAGTGGGTCTGGCCCACGAAAGCTCCTCACCTAATACACCATCTTGGTAGCCTGTAAAGTGCTGCACAGTCCTGTCTTTTGTTTCAGCTACGCCAGACTAACACGGCTACATCTCTATTACTATTTTTAAACTCTGTTCTAGTCCTGGCCTTCACAGCCTCCTCTGGCAAGGAGTTCCACAGGTTAACTACACGCTGTGTGAAGAAGAACTTTCTTTTATTCGTTTTAAACCTGCTCCCCATTCATTTCATTTGGTGTCCTCTAGTCCTTCTATTATAGGAACGAGTAAATCACTTTTCTTTATTCACCCTCTCCACACCACTCATGCTTTTATAGACCTCTATCATATCCCCCCTCAGTCTCCTCTTTTCTAAGCTGAAAAGGCCCAGTCGCTTTAGCCTCTCTTCATATGGGACCTGTCCCAAACCCCGAAGAGGCCCAAGGATCTTGCGCAAAACGGGGGTTTTGCACAATAAAACCCCCTCCACGCTGCTTCTTTTTGTGCAAAAAGAAACGGCAGGAAATATGCTAATGAGATTGCGACTCATGCTAACGAGTCCCTCATTAGCATATTTTGTGCCGAGAAAACTCGTGGTGTAGACGTAGCCAACCTGCCCAGGCTCCTACAGGAAGCTCCAGAGGATCCAGGTTCAAATCCGCCCGGTGGCAGTTTGCAGCCGCCCTCGGCTCTGCCTGCGCAAGGAAGAAGCAGCCCCTGGAATCTGCCTCGGGGATATTTAGCCCGTGACGCGGTTGGAGCCAGGGCCCAGACCTGCCCCCCAGGGGCCCAGGAGCTCTCCCTGGAGGTAAAGGCCTGATGTTTCCAGCTGCATGGCCCGGGCACCTGCCGCCCTCCCCGGGGGTCGGACCGAGCTGGGAGCAGTTTGGCTGAGCTGCCCCAGGGCGGGGCGGGTGCTGCATGGACCCAGGCTCTGCCCCACAGAGCCCCGGGCTGGCGAGCCGGCAGGTGGGCCGGGCGGGGCGGGTGCTGCATGGACCCAGGCTCTGCCCCACAGAGCCCCGGGCTGGCGAGCCGGCAGGTGGGCCGGGCGGGGCGGGTGCTGCATGGACCCAGGCTCTGCCCCACAGAGCCCCGGGCTGGCGAGCCGGCAGGTGGGCCGGGCGGGGCGGGTGCTGCATGGACCCAGGCTCTGCCCCACAGAGCCCCGGGCTGGCGAGCCGGCAGGTGGGCCGGGCGGGGAGCCGCTGGGGAGCGGTCGGACTGAACGGCTTCCCCGCAGGCGACAGGCTGTGTCAGCCCCAGGAACGGAGCCAAGGGCTCCTGGCTCTAGGCTGCTCCGTCAGCCGCAAGCTCGCCCCTCCCGGCAGGGCCTTGGCCTGCAGAGCAGCTCCCTGCCGCTCCCCACGTCCTCAGGTCACCCTGCGGCTCACTTGGCAGCCGGCTGGCGCCCTTCCCCGGCTCCAGGGAAGGGGCGGGCTGGCCGGGGGCGCATGCGGCTCCGCACCCTCTGTGCTGTGTCAAGGTTTCGCTTTGAGATTCCTGGCAGGGCTCCCTGCCTCGGGCCGGGATTCCCAGCAGAGCTGCCTGGGGCCGGGCCCTGGACTGCTCCCCGTGCCCCCCGGCTAGTCCCTCCTGCCCTGCAGAAAAGCCCCCCTGCCCCGGGCAAGCCAGAGCCAGCCGCGCCCCCCAGGCAAGCCAGAGCCAGCCGCGCCCCCCAGGCAAGCCAGAGCCAGCCCTGCCCCCCAGGCAAGCTAGAGCCAGCCGCGCCCCCCAGGCAAGCTAGAGCCAGCCCTGCCCCAGGGGTTCCTTAGGGTTCCTGGGTGCACAGTGCGGCCAGTTTCCCCTGTCCCTGCCGGGGGGTTCATGGCAGCGCTGCCTACTGGTGGGCGCAGGGCGGTGCCCGGGAGGGGCTGGTGATGAGCTGAAGCGGGAGGCGGGACGGAGGCCAGAGGAGCCGCGAGGCCTTGCAGCGCTCTGGGGCCGAGGTCAGAGGCCCGCGTGACTCTAGCTGGGTTCTGGCACAGTGCCCATCCCCCTTGCCTCTGATCCTGGCACAGTGCCCATCCCCCTTGCCTCTGATCCTGGCACAGTGCCCATCCCCCTTGCCTCTGATCCGCTCGCTGCCGTGCGGGAGGCGGGCAGCCCAGAGGCGTCCGGCCTTGCTAACGGGTCACGTTACGGTGCCCAGTTATGGGGGCAGAGAATTGTCCGGCTGGGCTGACGCGCTGCCCGCTGCCCAGGCAGCCAGCCCCGGCCCCCCGCACCAGCCCTGCCCGTCCGCATGTGGCAGGGAATGTTCCCCTCAGCGGCTCGCCAGGCCCCGGCCCCTCCGCCGAGCCCCTGTGCCAGGCACAGCCCACGGGCACCCGCCCTGGCGCAGGAACAGAGAGGGGAGCGGGCTGGTCCTTCCTGCCGGGACCCAGCGGGACGGGTCAGAGGCTCGGGGGGCGCGTGCCCCTCCAGCCGCCTGGCGTTACCCGGGAAGGGGGCCGGGGGCCTGCCCGGAGCTGTGAGCAAGACCCGGCCTGGGAGACCCCCGAGGGGCAGCGAGGGACACGGGTGAGAACTCAGGACCGGTCGGTTTGCGCCCATGACTCTTTGGGCCCCCCCCACCTGGGTGCAGTTTCACACGGGCTGGGTAGCACCTCGGGGTGGTTTGGCAGGGCTGGGACACCCGAGCGCCCAGAGGGAGCTGCCCCTCCCCCCCGCTGCACCCCCTGGGCCTTGGGCTGAGCTAGCACCAGCCCCCCCCCCCCAGCACATCAAGAGAGGACTGTGGCTCTGCTGGCATCACGCCAGCCCCAGGCCCCTGGGCACTCTTCGCCTCCCCTCCCCCCACTGCCTCAGTTTCCCTGACGCCTTTCTCCCGTTCTCACCTGCTTCTTTGCTTTGGGCTGCTCTCTCCTCAGCCCCCCCTCCCCAGGATGCCCCTGTCTAGCTGGGCTCACAGGACTCCTCCTCTCCTCTCCCCCCCTCCGAGAGGGGCAAAGCCCCCCCCCCCGCCCCGCTTCGCACAACACTGCCACCTGGCGCTGTCCCTCCCACTCACCTCCGAGCATCAGCCCCAGTTACCAGCTGGGGAAACTGAGGCACGGAGCGCGTCCGGGACCGGCAGAGCCAGGCGGGGACCTCATCTGCCCCCAGCCCCCGCCCCACTCGCGGGGCCGCGGTCCCCGCCCCCCCGCGCCCCGAGGGGCTCTTCCCAGTCCGCGCCGGGGCAGAGGCGCGGGGCTCCGGCCGGGACAGGACGGGAAGGGCTCCCCCCACCTTACCTCCCGGCTCGCTTCCCGCCGCGCCGCTGGCCCCATGTCGGGCTGGGCCGGCTTATATAGCGCCGCGGCGGGATTGCTCAAGGGTTACTCATCCCCCCGGCTCCGGCTCCGGCTCCGGCTCCCCCCGGGCCGGGCCGGGCCGCGCCGCGGGTCTTGGGCGCCCCTTCCAGCCTCCCGCTCCGGGACTAGCGCCCCCCACCCCAGCCGTGCGCCCCCTCCGCCCTTCCCCCCCCACTCACCCCCCCTCCTCCGCCGCCCCTCCCCCACCCCTCCCCGCTCCAGCCACCCCCCCATTCAAGGGATGAATGAAGGAGCCGGAGAAGGGGGTAGCAGGGAGGGGCAAAGCCGGAGATCGAGACAGAGCTGCCCCCGGGACTCCAGACCGACCAGGCTGGGAAGAGCTTCCCCCCGGCCTCCCCAAACTGAGCGAGTGGGCAACACGACGGCCAATGAAGGGGCGGTGGGTCAGTGGAAGTGACGCACACGCCCAGCGAGAGGGGCTAATGCAGCCCCAGGACCCCGGGGAGAGCCCGGAGTCGCGCCGACACTTCTCGGAAGGCGTGTGCGCAGCGGCCGGCGCAAAGCAAACAGGATGTTTGGAGTCATTAAACAAGCGCTAGAGAATGAGGGAGACTAGTTTATTGCCCTTCCGTAAAGCCACGGGACGCCCACATCTGGAGCACAGGGCAGATGTGCTCGCCTCCTCTCCGAAAAGATAGGCCGGCGCTAGAAAAGGTTCAGAGAAGAGCAACTGAACTGATTTGGGGTTTGGAAGGGTCCCATGTGAGGAGAGGTTAAAGCGACTGGGACTTTGCAGCTTGGAAAAGAGGAGACTGAGGGGGGATAGGAGAGAGGTCCGTAAAATCCTGAGTGGTGGGCAGAGGGTGAATACAGAAAAGTTCTTCATTAGTTCTCATAATAGAATAACTAGAGGACACCAAATGAAATGAATGGGCAGCAGGTTTAAAACTAATAAAAGGAAGTTTTTCTTCACTCAGCGCACAGTCAATCTGTGGAACTCCTCGCCAGAGGATGCGGTGAAGACCAGAACTTTAACAGGGTTCAAAAAAGAGCTAGATAGATTAATGGAGGTTAAGTCCATGAGTGGCTACTTGCCAGGATGGGTAAGGAAGGGGGTCCCTGGCCTCTGTTGGTCAGAGGGTGGAGATGGACAACAGGAGAGAAATCCCTTGATCTATCCCTCATCCTTCCACCCCTCACCCATCCAACCATCCCGCCACCTCAGCTACCCATCCATCCCCCACCCCCCTCCACCGCCCCCATCTACCCCACCCCCATTTCTCCATCCAAACCCGCTTGTCCAACCAGGCACCTACCCCCATGCCCCCATCTGTCGGGCTGTCTGTCGCAGGGCCCGGCCCGGCTGCGAGGGAGGGAGTGAGTCCTTTCCGCACTCTGGTGGGACAGAAACGCCGGGCCCCTCCCCTGCTCGCGGCTGGGCGAATCCGTATGAAGGGCTCTTCCTGCCGGGACTTTGGACTCCACTTTGACCGGGTCCGAGTTCCGTGCCCCAGCCGCGTTTCCCGCGCTGGATTGGCGACGCGGGACGCACCACGGGGCAGGGGCGCGCGGGGCTGCGGAGGAGCCCGGCACCTTCGGAACATGGGGCCGATCTGGCCTGCACCAAAGACACCCCGAGCTCGCTCTGGCCCCGAGCAACCGCTCCCCCCTTGTCCCGGAAACTGCCTGCTAGCGGCAGGGCCCTTCCAGCCTGGCTGAGCTGGCTTCCCTGCATTCGGCACCCAGAGCCGCGCAATATTTTCAAAAGCTGCGCGGGGGGGAGGGGAGGGTAAGGATGGGGGGGCTAGCGGAGGGGTGAAGAGAACAGCAGCCGGAGTGGGGGGCTCTGAGCTCCTTTCCATTACGGAAGGCAGCGACTGGCGCAAGGAAAGTCCGAGCTGCGCGGGAAGCTGCCCGGCAGGCGGAGGTTGTTAAAACAATTCAAAATTCCAGCTGGCGCATTTGCCGCAGCGGCGCCGCTCTCGGGGGGACAGAGGCAGCGTTGGGTCCAATCCCTGGGCGGTGTTTTAGGGGCTGCTTCCCCTCCCCAGGACTCCCTGCAGCCCTTCCTATCCTCAGCCCCTCCCCCTCTGCCCCAGTTCCCTTTCGGCTCCGGTGAGCCAGAAAACAGGCAACGGGCGCTGAAAATAGCCCAGCGTTCCGCTGCGTTTTCAAAATGTGCCTGGGGGGGTGGGGGGGGGCAGGGACCCCAGAGCCGCCTCCCAGGGCCACAGGCCCCCTGTGCACACAGGCCCAGTTAACTCCCCTTCCTACTGGGCACCGCTGCCCTCGAGCATGCGCCAGCCTGTTCCCCTGGCCTGCCACGTACAGGTCTGTCGCGGGGGGGTCTCCATGCTCAGAGCTGTAGCCCCCCCGCCGGGGTGTGCCGGGGAGTTTACAGGATTGGATCACCCGGGAACTCGCAGAGCAGCTCGGGGGCTTTGGTGCGCGACCTCGCAGGCCTGGGGAAGGCTGAATAGAACCAGACGCCCAGAACACTAGGACTGGCAGGGACCTCGAGAGCCGCCGGGTCCAGTCCCCTGCCCTGAAACCAGCAGGCCAGCTTGTCGCAATTACCGCGGGCACCAGGCTCGCCCCCGGTCGCCGTTGCTGCTGGCCGCTGGCCCTGGCGCTGTGCAACAGGAGCTGGGGCTGGGCAGACCTTTGGGCCGCACTGATGCTCTTATTACCTACAGCCCCTAAGTCCCTGGCAGAGTCCGGGCGCTGTTCCTGGGGCTGCGGCCTGGCACCGTGCCCCCGGGCTCAGGCAGCGGCTCTCCGCCTGAGTCGCTCTCAGCATAGAGCCGATGCTGCGGCTGGGGTGTCGCGGCGCCCTGCCACGTCCAGCCCGGGGTGGGTTGTTCTCCCCTGCAGCCTGTGCCAGGCTTGGCAAGGCCAGGGACCGGCTGGCCACCTTCCTGCACTGAGCAGGGAGCTCCCGGGGCCATGAACCAGGGCAGAGCTGGGGGAGCGTCCCGTGGGCCGTGGCAGGGAGCTCTCGGAAGCGCTGGGCCGGGGGCAGGGTGTGACTCCTGTGGCGGGAAAGGGAAGGGAACGTCACTCAGGAGCGCGTTTCCTCTGGCAGGAAATAGCAGTTGGCTGCGTCCCCAGGGCCGCAGGGTTATTCGCCGGCTGCCAGCCCGGCGCCCGGTGCCTCTTTCCAGCTCCTCCTCGGCTGTGTCAACCGGGTGGGGCCGGCCCTGGCAGGTTTTCTCAGTTGAGCAACCCCCCTCACACGAGTAATCCCAGTGACGTCAGCGGGCCGGGCCTGGCGCTCATGTGCCCCCAACTCCCCCGCCCGGGCGCCCCCCCGGCGGCACAGGCCTGAGCACGCCTCCGCCGGGGGCTTTACTGGACCACGTCAGGCGGCTGGCCGTGTGCCCGCGGGCACCCCCTTCCCCAGGCCGAGTCACGCCCAGCTCCAGCCCAGGGGTCTGCCCCCCGCCCCTGCTCTCCGGCACAGCCCTCGGTCACTCTAGGCAGGCCCCGCTGGGCCCCACGGCTTGGTGCACCCCAAAGGGGCGTTGCCAAAACCTGCCCTTGGGTGGCCTGGCAGAGTGAGCGCTGGCCGGGCCCAGCGACGTTTGTCTGGAAAATTGCCTGGTTCCAGCCACAAAAAATGCCCCTCCCCCAGACTTTTGCCTTTCCCCCTCCCTGTGGTGTGCACAGAAAGCCGGCGCGGACTCTGCCGTGTGCTCTGGGCACAGGCCCAGCATCTGCCGCTATCCCCAGCGCCGGCCCCGACGGCTCTGCTCAGCATGTTGGGATCTCTGCTGCCCAGGGTGCCTGGAGGGGCCGTTGTTAAAGGGACAGTCCTGTATTTAAGCCCACCTGCAGGCGTCCCCACTTTAAAAAAGGGGGGGGAGGTTGCTTCATATTTTCTGCCTCTCCCCTCCCATCAGTACTGGCGGGTCCTGGTGCTGGCCGGATCCGGGTCGCCAGATGCCCACCCAGTTAGAGGGGGATCCTGTGGCCGATGCTGGGGGGGAGCGTGCCAGGCTGGCTGCTCCCCTTGCTGGTCTGTCAGTGCCACCCCTGCTGAGGCCGGCTCTTGGCCTCCTCCGCCCGGCTCCCAGCCATCACTGGCGCTGGCTGGTTACACGTCACCTCCGCTGCCCATGCATCAGCCCTTCACCTGCTTCCCTCTCGCTGGCCTCCCCCTGTGGTGCCCATTCACCCCTCAGCCCTGCTGCCCCTCCACCCCCCTGCCACCCCCCAGCAGGGTGCACCATGATCCTGGCACTGGGCGGAGAAGCAGCCCCTGTCCGATCATTCAGCTCTTTGGAGAAGGTTCAGAAAAGGGCAACAAACATGACGAGGGGTTTGAATGGGTCCCGTAGGAAGAGAGATTGAAAAGACGGGGACTTTTCAGCTTAGAAAAGAGACTAAGGGGGGATAGGATAGAGGTTTATAAAATCATGTCTGATGTGGAAAGAGTGAATAAGGGAAAGTTATTTCCTTATTCCCACACTATAAGAACTAGGGGTCACCAAATGAAATGAATAGGCAGCAGGTTTAAAACAAACAAAGGAAGTTTTTCTTTACTCAGCACACAGTCAACTTGTGGAACTCCTCACCAGAGGATGTGGCGAACGCTAGAATTTTAACAGGGTTCAGAAATGAGCTAGATCAATTCATGGCGGTTGTGTCCATGAATGGCTAGTAGCCATGCTGGATAGAAATGGTGTCCCTGGCCTCTGTTTGTGGAAGGCTGGAGAGGGATGGCACGAGACAAATGGCTTGGTCACTGTCTTCAGTCCATCCCCTCCAGGGTCCCTGGTGTTGGCTGCTGTCGGCAGACAGGATACTGGGCTAGATGGACCTTTGGTCTGACCCAGGACGGCCATTGTAAGCTCAGGGTCGGGGGTCTCAGTGGACCACCTTGATTTTCATGCCAACCTGCTCCTGGGTGGCCAGGCTGGCAGCTCTCCTGCCCTAGACGGCCTCTTTCCTGTGTCTGGTGCAGAGGTCGTGGATGAGGTCCACGATGTCTGCACTAGACCAGGCGGGCGCCCACCTCTTGCGGACCTGGGCAGGCTCCCGGGAGCTGCCAGCCTGGTCCTGGGAAGAGGGGGAGGGCTGGGGGGAATCGGGTGGCTGGCTCGAGCCGTGCCAGGTGCAGGGTCTGCTGGCTGGGTGCTGGCAGGCTTGCACCTGGCATGGGCACCGTAGCCAGCCCGTGCCCCTTTAAGGGCTCCGGGGCCGGGAGGGGGGCAGACGAGTTTCCCTGGTGGTGCCCAGAGTGGCCACCAGGGCAGGCTGGGGAGGGCTAGCCTCCCACTAGTTCGAATGAAGTGGCTACACAGCCCTTAATTGGAACTAGGCTTAGTCCTCGTGGAATGAGGTTTCCCTAGTTCCAATTAAGTTCGAACTAGCGGTTTGCCTGTGTAGCGCCTCGCAAAGTTAACTCTAACTAACGTCTGTTAGTTCGAATTAACTTTGTAGTGTAGACAGACCCTGTGGGAGTGGATGACGGGATGGATCAGTGGAGGATCCCCTGTTCGGTTCCCTCCCTCTGGGGCACCAGGCGCTGGCCGCTGTCGGCCGACAGGACACTGGGCCGGATGGGCCGTTGGTCTGACCCCGTCTGGCCGTTCTTATGTTCTCTTGCCTCCCCCCATGGCCTCTGGCTGGGCCAGCACCAGGGGAAGCTCAGTCCCCACAGCCCAGGGCGCTGGCCGGGGGAGCCGAGCCCCACGTGTGTCAAAGCCCCGCACCGCGCTGGCCGGGGGAGCCGAGCCCCACGTGTGTCAAAGCCCCGCACCGCGCTGGCCGGGAGAGCCGAGCCCCACGTGTGTCAAAGCCCCGCACCGCGCTGGCCGGGAGAGCCGAGCCCCACGTGTGTCAAAGCCCCGCACCGCGCTGGCCAGGAGAGCCGAGCCCCACGTGTGTCAAAGCCCCGCACCGCGCTGGCCGGGAGAGCCGAGCCCCACGTGTGTCAAAGCCCCGCACCGCACTGGCCAGGGGAGCCGAGCCCCACGTGTGTCAAAGCCCCGCACCGCGCTGGCTGGGAGAGCCGAGCCCCACGTGTGTCAAAGCCCCGCACCGCGCTGGCCGGGAGAGCCGAGCCCCACGTGTGTCAAAGCCCCGCACCGCGCTGGCCGGGAGAGCCGAGCCCCACGTGTGTCAAAGCCCCGCACCGCACTGGCCAGGGGAGCCGAGCCCCACGTGTGTCAAAGCCCCGCACCGCGCTGGCTGGGAGAGCCGAGCCCCACGTGTGTCAAAGCCCCGCACCGCGCTGGCCGGGAGAGCCGAGCCCCACGTGTGTCAAAGCCCCGCACCGCGCTGGCTGGGAGAGCCGAGCCCCACGTGTGTCAAAGCCCCGCACCGCGCTGGCCGGGGGAGCCGAGCCCCACGTGTGTCAAAGCCCCGCACCGCGCTGGCCGGGAGAGCCGAGCCCCACGTGTGTCAAAGCCCCGCACCGCGCTGGCCGGGGGAGCCGAGCCCCACGTGTGTCAAAGCCCCGCACCGCGCTGGCTGGGAGAGCCGAGCCCCACGTGTGTCAAAGCCCCGCACCGCGCTGGCCGGAGGAGCCGAGCCCCACGTGTGTCAAAGCCCCGCACCGCGCTGGCTGGGGGAGCCGAGCCCCACGTGTGTCAAAGCCCCGCACCGCGCTGGCCGGGGGAGCCGAGCCCCACGTGTGTCAAAGCCCCGCACCGCGCTGGCCGGAGGAGCCGAGCCCCACGTGTGTCAAAGCCCCGCACCGCGCTGGCCGGGGGAGCTGAGCCCCACGTGTGTCAAAGCCCCGCACCGCACTGGCCAGGGGAGCCGAGCCCCACGTGTGTCAAAGCCCCGCACCGCGCTGGCTGGGGGAGCCGAGCCCCACGTGTGTCAAAGCCCCGCACCGCGCTGACCGGGAGAGATGAGCCCCACGTGTGTCAAAGCCCCGCACCGCGCTGGCTGGGGGAGCCGAGCCCCACGTGTGTCAAAGCCCCGCACCGCGCTGGCTGGGGGAGCCGAGCCCCACGTGTGTCAAAGCCCCGCACCGCGCTGGCTGGGGGAGCCGAGCCCCACGTGTGTCAAAGCCCCGCACCGCGCTGGCCGGGGGAGCCGAGCCCCACGTGTGTCAAAGCCCCGCACCGCGCTGGCCGGGGGAGCCGAGCCCCACGTGTGTCAAAGCCCCGCACCGCGCTGGCTGGGAGAGCCGAGCCCCACGTGTGTCAAAGCCCCGCACCGCGCTGGCCGGAGGAGCCGAGCCCCACGTGTGTCAAAGCCCCGCACCGCGCTGGCTGGGGGAGCCGAGCCCCACGTGTGTCAAAGCCCCGCACCGCGCTGGCCGGGGGAGCCGAGCCCCACGTGTGTCAAAGCCCCGCACCGCGCTGGCCGGAGGAGCCGAGCCCCACGTGTGTCAAAGCCCCGCACCGCGCTGGCCGGGGGAGCTGAGCCCCACGTGTGTCAAAGCCCCGCACCGCACTGGCCAGGGGAGCCGAGCCCCACGTGTGTCAAAGCCCCGCACCGCGCTGGCTGGGGGAGCCGAGCCCCACGTGTGTCAAAGCCCCGCACCGCGCTGGCCGTGGGAGCCGAGCCCCACGTGTGTCAAAGCCCCGCACCGCGCTGGCCGGAGGAGCCGAGCCCCACGTGTGTCAAAGCCCCGCACCGCGCTGGCTGGGGGAGCCGAGCCCCACGTGTGTCAAAGCCCCGCACCGCGCTGGCCGGGGGAGCCGAGCCCCACGTGTGTCAAAGCCCCGCACCGCGCTGGCCGGGGGAGCGTCCTGCCCCTCAGCCCAGCTCTGCGGTGGGGGGAGGAAGCTGTTTCCAGCCTGCGGGTCCTCAGGCAGGGCGCTTAGCACCCTCGTCACATGCTGCCCCACCCAGGCCCTGCCCCAGGGCGCGGGGGGCTGCTCTGTCCCCAGGCCCCCTCCCCTGCTGAGCCAGGGCTCTGGCCAGGTTGGCTGAGCCCTGCAGGCACCTTCCCTGGGCCCTGGTGCTCAAGGCATCTCTGGGGCTTAACCCCTTCCTGCCCACGCTGCAGCCGGGGGACAGGAGGCAGCTGGGGGATGTCCATGGCCAGCAGCCCGGGAGTGAGCTGCCGTCCCACATTGGGCGGGCAGGGAGGGACACGGGGTGTGGGGGGGGCACAGGCCAGGTCACCCCAGGTCACCCCCGCCCCCTCGGTCGGGAAGCAGCCCCGCTCCCGCTCTGGCGAAAGGCTGCTGCAGGCCACGCTCCAGCGGGAATCCGGGGTCCCCTCCCACGGAGCCTCGAGACGACGCAGCCGGGTACCAGCAGAGGCGGCTCCGTCCCCGGGGCCCAGCCAGGCAGGGAGGGCTGGGTCGGGTCCCCCCATCCCGGCGTGAGAGGTGCACGGGCGTGCGCCTGTCACCGCTCCCCGTGCAAACCTCGCACGTACAGCAGAGGCCAGGCAGCGTCGTGTGTCGGGCCCAGGCAGCGGGACACGCGTGTGACAGGTCGTGCTGCACCGCGTGTCCCGCATCCCCCGGCCTGGAGCCAGCAGCCCGGCCGGGCCGGAGCGCGGGGGTGACGGCCTTGGAGAGCGGGAGGCGCGCGGGTCCCCCGGAGACGGCGGGTCCATTTGGAGAGCGAGTCACGGGCCCCACGGCGCAGCACGTGTGGGCACCGCCGCCGTCCCAGGGGCGTCTGGCCAGGGAGGCGTCTCACCTCGGTAGCCGACCCTGCCCGCGGGAGAGCCCCGGGCCCTGAGGAAACACTTTGTCCCGGAGCTCAGGGCGTTCCGGCGGGGCCAGGGGCCGGCCCCTGCCCTGAGTCACGGCATGAGTCAGGGGCTGCCATTTCCCCCAGCACGGGCCTCGGCACGCGCCGTCCTCCTGCCGCCTTGCGTAAGCCGGGGTCAGGTCGCCACCCAGCTCTCATTGGCTGCAGGCTGAGTCGGTGCCCCCCAGCCCCTCTGCGCAGGGACCCCACTGGGCACGGCCAGGAGCAGGGAGCTGGGTGTGGGCAGGCCGGGAACCCGGCCCCAGATCCTACACATGGGGACCCCTGACCCCCAGGTGGTGCCAGGTGGCAGCTGGCTGCCCGGATCCCACTGGGTCTTCAGACCCCGCTGCTGGGCCTCACCAGGACCCCGGGCCCCACTGCCCAGACCCCACCGGGACCCTGGAGCCCACTGGGACTCTGGACCCCAACGCCCGGACCTCACTGGGACCCTGCTGTCCCGGACCCTGGATCTCACCACTCTGGATTGGGGGGGCCAGAACCCCGGACTAGGCCCGGTCTATGGACCCTGGCCCAGACGCTGCCACTCAGGGACGGGGGCAGCCAGGAGCCCAGCCACGGACCATGCGGGGCAGCTGCTGGCACCCGGACCTTGCTAGCCCCCGCCGGGCAGGTAGCTGGCTGCTTGCATTCCCAGGCCCGGGGCCAGCCATGTGGGGCCGGCAAGCTGCAGCCCGTGGCCAGTAGCCCACGCTGGAGCCAGGCCACAGCTGGGTTCTCGCTGGGTCACGTGGCCCAGGGCCCGCAGGTTAGGAGCCTCGGGTCTAAACCTGCTGCTAATCCCTCCCCCCGGCTCGGAGAGGGGCCGAGATCGGGCAGGCGGGCCCCTTGTGGTCACCCGCCCAGGGGGGTTTGGCTGTCCCGGTTACAGAGGGGCCAATGGCCTAGTAAGGGGTCCAGCACCTGAACAGTGGCCCCGCCCCCTGCCCCGCCCCACTCAGCATCTTGCCCCACGGCCCCGCCCCCTGCTCACTCCTCCTTGCCCCTCCCTTCCCCCGTGCCTCGCAAGGCCCAGCTCCCACGGACAAGCGGCTGGCGCCCCAGCGTTCAGCGGGGAAGGATTTCGGCAGGGGCCGCGCAGGGCCAGCCTGCCCCCCTTCCAGTCCCAGAAGGGACGACAGAAATGGCGGGCATCCCCTAGCTTGACGCGCTCTCGCGGCGCGGCCCCAGCTCACTGGCTCGCCCAGCGTGGCCAAGCGGGGTTGCGGCCCCGGCCCGGCAGCATCCTCGCAGTGCAAGACACGGGACCCGCCCCGCCCACTCGGAGCCCAGCAATAGCCCCCGGCAGCCCGGAGCTTCGGGATCCTTCCCACGTCGCAGGGAGCGTCTCTGGCCCCAGATCTGCGCCGTGTGCGGAGTCTGAGCCATCTTCCCTTGGCCGGCTCGCAGGGACCCTCAGCCGGCGGGTCTTGCTCTGCGGGGGCGCCGCCGGGCTCGGACCAGCCCAGAGAAAGCCCTGTTACGGGAAAACACGGAGACGATAAACCGGAACTGGCTCCTTCCCCATTGCTGCTCGTAGGGAGCAGCTGGTGGGTCCCACCGGCTGAGAAAGTAACCGGAGCAGTTTGGCGACGCTCCAGCCAACATTCCAAGCATGCGGCTCACGCCGACGTTATTTTCCCTCCAGTTCCCCCGGCTGCAGTGACCGTGCTCCCTGGGAGAGGAAACGATTTCAAAACGACCCAACCCGCCTGAATTAGCCACAATGGAACAACATCCAACCGGCATGTCCCCACCGCGGGGGCCTCGAAAGCCGCCCGCGTAGGCTCCTGCGTGCGGACCCGCCACCCCGACGTACGGGGAGCGGCTGGTTCGAAACGGCGGCTCCGGCGCCCCTTCGAAATAGCGATGTCGGCATCAGCGTCGGTCCCGAGGAGAGCGGGAGGGCAGAGTTGGAAACCCCGGGCCTGGCGGTGAGGATGCGCCGCTCGCCGACCGGCCGAAGGGGGGTTATTTCGAAATAACGCCCTCGTGTAGACCCGGGCTCAGAGCGTTGGCCGCATCCCTGCCCGCTGCCAAGCGCGCCAGGGTCAGGGGCACCAGCCTGCTCTCTGCTCCTGGCTCAGCCCCTCCCAGCTCACCCAGGGCCCTTTGCAAAGCCGCTGCCTGGCCCGCTGGCTCCTGGCGACTGAGCCCAGCCAGCGACAGACCCCTCTGGGGCAGCCCCCTCAGCTCCGGAAGCAGCCGGGTGTGGATGCTAAACCCGCCCAGCAGCAAAGACCCAGCACCACGCACTGCTAGCGCTAGCTCCCTGCCAGCTCCTTGCGTTACACAAGGATGTGGGGTCGGGGCCCAGCAGGGGTGGCCTCAGGGCAGGGCGTACAGAGCAGGGGGCCGGGTCCTGTGTTCTCTCCCTGGGTAGACAGAGGGCAAGCCGTCCCCCAGCGAGTCAGTACATTTACGGACAGTCTGTAAAAAATTAGCCGGAATTGGACATGTCCGCAAGGTCCGTAAAAAAAGTCGGTGTCGGTACATTTTGTGAAAGTGCAAGACAGCTTCAAAACCCAGCAATTATCCTAGAGCAATTCGATGTCTTCTGTGCTGCCTCAGCCATTATACTGCGGAGCAGCGGAAATCGGACGTTTTCCTTGTTTCGTTGTCAGTGTTCGGATGTCCGATCCCAAAACGGAAAACTTCCAGGCCTATGACTAACGAAATGAAAGGGAGTTAAACGGCACATTGTTCTGTGGTGCAAGAATGCCGACGATTGCTTTGCACTGTTGGCCGTTCATGTCATCTTAATAGAATATAAAAATTATGTCCGTAAAATAATGTGTCTGTCGGAAAAAATGTTCTCACTTTGTCCGTGTTCGTCTCCGCCTCCCTCCCTTTGTCTCTCCCCTGGGGAAAGAGCCTTGTGTGACGTAGTGGGGGTACCTGGCTGGTTTCTATGCGGCTGGCTCTGGGGTAACCCCCACTGGCTGCCGTGGGTACCACGACCCAGCAAAACAGGATGAGTCACTATGCAAACCAGTGGCCAGACACCCCCCATGGAGAGGAACAAAGGAAGGTGGATGCTGCCCTGGCTGGAGGGCAGGGCTGGAAGAGGGTTAGTTAGTTGCTGGCTGGGAGCATGGAGGAGACAGCCTAGGGACAGGGGCTGGAGTTTAGGGGCCCAGTCTCCCCCATCTCAAGGGGGCCTGAGGCATCCTAGCCCAGCTCTGGGACCAGATTCCATCTGTGCTGTGCTGTATCCTGGAGAGGCAATAAACTTCCTCTATTCCACCGGCTGGTGCAGTCTGTTTGTGCCATTTCGGGGTGCAGGAGATGGGGGACCCCCAACGCACCATCACACCTTGTTATCAGGTGTCTGAGCTACTCCACGCGTGGGTGAGTCAGTGGGAATCCCGTCCCAGCGCAGGGGGACCCCGGGTCACAGACAGGCAGCCCCCCACTACCTCACAGTCTGTAAATGAAATTTCTGTGGGGTGGCAGCCGTGGTGTCCCCGTGGCTGGGGGGCTGCACGCGACAGCGGCTGGACGCGCTGGTCTCAGCTGACCTCCGGAGACTTTCCCGGACGAATCCCTCAGCAGAGTCTCGCAGCCGCGCCCGAGCGGGGCTTGGACCTGGCCGCGGCTGGAGCCTTCGTCCCGCGCCGTGGGGAGCTGGTCCAGCGGCCGATTCCGCCCACCTGGGTAAAAAAAAGTGGGCGTCTGGTGGGCAAGGCAGGGGAGGCGTGGCCTTCCCAAGCCCCCAGCCTGGCCCCGCCCACACTCCGCCCCCAGAGCGCCTGCTGTAGGCTACTGGGGGAGGAGTGTTGCTGGCCCCAGCGCCTGCCCTCCCTGTGCGGGACAGGCCAGGCCATGTGGTGCACCCCCTCTGGGGCTGGAGAGGCTGGGGGGAGTGAGCGTCCCCGGGTTCCCTTCCTGTGGGGGGGGAAGAGGCGGGGCCTAAGCAGAAGGGGCGGGGCCGGAGCTGGATTCACCAACCGCCCATGGTAGAAACACCTCGCATGGGGATGACCCCCCCCGGGGGACATAGTTACAGCGACCGAAGCGCTGGGGTGGCCGCGCGGCGTCTGCCCGAGGTCCCCAAGCTCGCACTGCTGCCCTCGCGCTGGGGGGGCGTCGTGGAGCTGACGGGCCCCCCCAGCTCGGAACGTCTTCCCCAGAACCGCTGCCCTGGCCCCCGCGGTGCAGTTACACACTGGCTTCCACGCCCCAGGGGTTACAAACTGGGCGGCGGGCAGTGCTGCCTAGTGGTCAGGGCTGGGGCCAGGGGCCAGGAGCATGGCCAAAGGCTAGAACCGGAGCCGGGGCGGGGTGGGGCTGGAGCAGGGTTGGGAACCCGGCAGGGCAGGGCAGGCGCAGGAGAAGTCCCGGCAGCAGGTCATGCCCTGAGCAGCCAGCCAGCCGGAGGTGCCGGGGGCGTGCTGTGCCCGCGGGCGGGGCGGGGAGCGGGGCGGCGCCAGGGTGCGGGCCACGGGCCAGCCAGCCAGGCTCTGCTCTCCAGCCCTCGGGCGTGGGAATCTCCTTTGCTTTGAACCCTGGAGCCAGGTGAGAAAAGCCCCCTCGCCGGGCCAGGGGAGTCTGAGCACCCTTGGGGCAGCCAGGCCAGGGCCCCCCCCCCATCACCCGTGTGCCTGGGCTGATGCCCACGGCCCTGCACCATCCCCGCCCGCAGGGGCACTGGCCTGGTGGTTTCGGGTCCCCCCCGGCAGGATCCTCAGCCCCTGCCCGCTGCTCCAGCAGGCCTGGCTGTCAGCCCCTGGCACAACTCAGAGCAGCCCCGCGGACTGGCCTGTGCTGGGGGAGCCGGGCCTGGGGAGGGGGAGATGCTGGAAAGTCCTTTGCCGGCCCGTCCTGAGCTGCCCGGCAGCGCGCGGGTGACACTCCGCCTGGTGCAGATCCAGGGACCCGCCAGCAGCGGCTGCAGGGCCATGGCCAGTGAGCTGGGCTTGCAGCTCCTCGCAGCCAAAGAAGCGAGGGATTGACTGAGCGGAGGCAGGGCCGGGCAGGGCAGGGCAAGGTGGGGCTGGGCAGGGCAGGGCTGGGAAGGGCTGGGCAGGGCAGGGCTGGGCAGGGCAGGGCAGGGCAGGGCAGGGCTGGGAAGGGCAGGGCCAGGCAAGGTGGGGCTGGGCAGGGCTGGGCAGGGCGGGGCAGGGCCGGGCAAGGTGGGGCTGGGCAGGGCAGGGCAGGGCAGGGCAAGGTGGGGCAGGGCAGGGCAGGGCCGGGCAAGGTGGGGCTGGGCAGGGCAGGGCAGGGCAGGGCAAGGTGGGGCTGGGCAGGGCAGGGCTGGAAAGGGCTGGGAAGGGCTGGGCAGGCCCAGGCAGGGCAGGGCTGGGCAGGGCCGGGCAAGGTGGGGCTGGGCAGGGCAGGGCTGGGAAGGACTGGGAAGGGCAGGGCAGGGCAGGGCAGGGCCGGGCAAGGTGGGGCTGGGCAGGGCAGGGCTGGGAAGGACTGGGAAGGGCAGGGCAGGGCAGGGCAGGGCTGGGAAGGACTGAGAAGGGCAGGGCTGGGCAGGGCAGGGCTGGGAAGGACTGGGAAGGGCAGGGCTGGGCAGGGAAGGGCTGGGAAGGGCAGGGCAGGGCAGGGCTGGGAAGGGCAGGGCAGGGCAGGGCTGGGCAGGGCAGGGCAGGGCAGGGCAGGGCTGGGAAGGGCAGGGCAGGGCAAGGTGGGGCAGGGCAGGGCAGGGCAGGGCTGGGAAGGGCAGGGCAGGCCCAGGCAGGGCAGGGCCGGGCAAGGGGCGCTGGGTTATAACATCTGCTGCCTTGTCCCGCCTTCCCCAGCCGTGTTCTCCAGCCTGTCCCTGCTGGCAGCCTTGGTGGGGAGCGGCTGGTTTGGACCCAACCCGGATCTGTCCCAGCTCAGCCTCTCCCTGGGGCCCTGCGCAGGGCCAGGCTGAGAGACCAGGGGAGCTGTCACTGGCCCGGCTCTGCTGCAGGAAGGGGCACGTTCCCCAGCAGGCAGGGCCTGCCCGGTCTGTGCAGCCCGAGAGCTTGGATCGGCCCTGGGAGAAGCAGGGCAAGAAAGAAGGTTACCGCCCCGTTTTCTCCCAGGGGTGCCAGGGGGACTCCCAGGAGGTGCCGGGGGGGGATTCCCGGGGGTGCCGGGGGGATTCCCGGGGGTGCCAGGGGGACTCTCAGGAGGTGCCAGGGGGACTCCCGAGGGTGCTGGGGGGACTCCCGGGGGTCCCGGGAGGATTCCCGGGGGTGCTGGGGGGACTCCCGAGGGTGCCGGGGGGGATTCCCGGGGTGCTGGCATCGCCCTGGGGCAGACGAATGCGCCGGGCAGACAAGCCCTGAGCGGGTGAAGGGCAAATGGAATTGGCTTCCAGCTTCAGGGCCAGCGCCGCTCCAGTGCGAGGAGCCTGGGGGGTCGTGCCCTGGGGAGAGGGTCCCACGCGGGTTGGGCTCAGAGGTGGATGTGCCCCCCCCCGGAGGAGACCCACGTCGCTCCCTCCCTCTGATGCAGCAGCGGCTCCCCTCCTTTGCCCTCCCCTGCTCCTGCTCTGCCCTTCCCTCTCCCTTCCCCCGCCCTCCCCTTCCTCTGCCCTTGCCCTTCCCCTGCCCCACGGAGGGGTGGTCCGGAAATGCCCGTCACTACCCCTCCGATGTCAGTGCTGCTTGTCCCCTGGGCCACTGAGAACTGCAGGGTTTGGCCGATTGACAACCTGCCCCCCCCCCCCCGCCCCAGACTCCTGCCAGCTCAGCGCCCCCGGCTCAGTGCTACCCCCAGGACTTGCCAAGTTTCTCTCCACGTCAGCCGGGAGCCAGGCCCGCCAGAGCTCAGACTGTGACCACCCCGGCCCTTCCTGGCTCTCGCCCTGAGCCCTGAGCCCCCCCGGCAGGGCTCCCCATCCCTGCTGGCAGGCCGGCGTGGGAGCCGGAGCCGAGGCGCACAGCGGCCGGTCCTGCCGAGACTTGAGCCAAGCACTTGATTCCAGATTCCATCCTAGCCAGGGCGCCGCAGGCAGCCACAGCGTTTCCGGGCCCTGGCGCGCTGCCCCTGCCCGGGCGGGAGCGGCCGTGGGGCTGGCGCTGCCCCAGGTGACCTCAGCTGCTCAGCAATGCGGCCGCCTCCGTTCCGCTCAGGGCTCCGGGCTGGCTGGGCGCCCTGCGAGGGGATTCCTGGCACAGACGGGTGGCTCTGCTCTCCGGGGCTTCTCCAGCAGCACGTGGCTCCTTTGCCCACCTCGGGGGCCAGCCGCCGGACAGGGCCTGCGCCCTCCCGGAGCCTCGTGCTGCTCCCGCTCTCTGCCTCCCCGGGGGTAAATCTCCGGGCTGGACCGTGCCTCTCTGCCCCGTCGCCCGCACACTCCCAGCCGCGCCGGGACGGGGGCAGAGCCGGGCTCCGAGGACCTGGCTGCATGGGCATGGCGCTGGGGGACGTGGCGTTAGCAGAGGTGCCTGTTTCAAAGAGTCCCAGGAACGTGGGGCTGGAAATCCCTCCCGGGGGTCATTAACGCAGCCCCCTGCATGGAGGCTGGACCCCATCACCCTCCCCCAGCCGGCTCTCCAGGCCTCCAGCGACGGGGATTCCTGGGCGCCTGCTCCGGAGCCTCACTGCCCTGATAGCTCACCGATCCCGGCCCTGCTGCCATGCGGCTTGTCCTGCCTTCACGGGACAGAGAGACGCATGGTGCAACCTCCTCCCAGCTGTTCGCAACCCCCCTCCCCGCCCCCTTTTCTCCGCACTGAATTTACCCATTTGTGACTGTCACAGCCATGAGGCTTGGCCAGCAGCCGGGGACTAAGGGGTTAACTAGGTCCCTTACCTAGCCAGGTATCTGCTCAGCCAATGGAAATGCAGGTAGGGATTTCAAACAGACAAAGGAATTTTTGGTTTTCCCTCCTTTGCCCCTGGGCAGTTGTCTCTCCAGATGCTGAGGGGGACAGACAGCACGTCCCTCGCCAAGAAAAGACTCTTCACCATCTGTAAGTAGGGCAAAGTCTAGCTCAGTCCATTAGGTTTCATTGGTTCATGGCTCGGTACCGTGGATGTGAGGTCTGTGCTGTTAGAAATGGGGTTTCCTCTCTTTTGAAACTAAGTTTGGGCCCATGGGAGTCCCCAGGAGCATATGAATTGGTGGCTTTTCCAGCTAGTCATTGTGTTTGCAACAGGAGAATTGTTCTGATAATGCAAGTTCTTTCTTTTTATGAACCTGGTGTCGGCTCAGTTCTGTGCCCTGGACAAGCCGGCTGTGGGATCTACAGGCCTCGGACCAGAGGGTAGCAGCCACAGACTGCAATTCGTATTCGCTCTTTGGGGAGAAGGGCTTGGGGTACCCCTGGGGCTGGTTTCAAGAGCCCACCCCGTTTGTGGGTTCACAAGCACTCGATGGCGGCAGTGGATTATTTTATCCCCAACATCTAGGTGTTTAGGGTTTCGGGGGGAAGTTTTATACCAAAGCCTGGAGAGATCAGGTTTTGGGGTACGTGTGCAGGCCCCCACTTCTGCATTCCGAGTGGGGACTCAGCCTTGACAGTGACCATCCCTCGCAGGGCAGGTTTCTAGCCCTTTGGGCCGTTGCTTCTCACTTCCGGCCTCTCTCCGGTTTGCCCTCAGCCCCGGATGCCAGGCCCCAGAGCGAATGGCGGGGGCCTGACAGGGGCAGAGGGAGCGACTGATGAGTGGGGGGAGGCAAGCCACCGAAGGGCAAACGGCTGTGGGGAGGGGGAGAGAGAAGAGAGCCCAGAGGAAGCAAATTTCAGTGAGAACTTTGAGTTTCCTGCCCTTCTGAGGGCCAAACTGGGCAAAGGGAACCTTTCTGAACTGCCTGGGCACCCCAGCACAAATCAATGATGGGTCTAGCTAGTTCTTTTGTGAACCATATTATGTCCTCTGGCGAGGAGTTCCACAGGTTGTCCGTGCGCTGTGTGAAGAAAAACGTCCTTTTGTTTGTTTTAAACCTGCTGCCGATTCATTTCATTGGGTGACCCCTAGTACTTATGTTATGGGAACAAATCAATAACTCTTCTGTATTCACTTTCTCCATACCTGTCATGATTTAATAGACCTCCTCCATATTCTGCCCCCCCGCCCCCCAGTCTCCTCTTTGCTCAATCCCCGTCTTTTCAGTCTTTCTTCCTATGGGACCCGTTCCAAACCCCAAATCATTTTTGGCAGGATAAAAGGGGGAAACGCCCACTAACTTCCCAAAGAAACGCTGCCTGTCAGGAAAAGAACCTCTGTACCCCAATCAGCGTCCTGACGACTCCGACAGCTGAGACACGGAGGGAAAGTGAGGGGAAAACCCGGCGGTGAACCCCAGCATTGCGCTACCGAGCAGTTATAAGCGCCAAGCCGGGTCCTTTCTCTTGCCTGTGGAAAAACTTATTCCAAGCGTAAATATACCCAGAACCTGGCAGTTTAGAAAGTGAGCCAGCCTGGCGTGTCCTCCGCTCAGCATTGGTCCCGGGCGAACGCTGCGCCCAGCCGCCTTCGGAACACAAATCGGCGGCTCCGCTGGCCAGCCTCAGCCGAGCGCGTTTTAAATATTTTCTGGCTCTCCGGTGATAAGCCGCCTGCAGCCCGGCGCGGAGCCCCCGTGTGACACGGAAACGCGCAATGTGCCGGCGACATAAACGAGCTTTCTGAGGCTCCACTCGAAACCTCGCCCGCTCTTTCGTGCATGGCGGCGGAGCTGCGGCAGGCTCTCTGGGCCGGCGCCAGCGTCTCCTGGCAGCCCTCACTTAGCACTTCCGGCTTGGGAAAGACTGGGCAGTTTTACAGGGAGCTTGGGAACGTCACGTGGAAATGAGGAAACGAAAAGCAGGACTGAGCGGGCAGACGTCAGGGGCTCGGGGGAGCCTCCCCGGGTCCCTTTTGCAGCAGGGCACCAGAGAGGGCTGCTAGGCCGTAGCAAACAGGGAAAGGGAGCAGAGGGATCTCCCGGCCCTCACGGAGATCCTGGCTGGGCTGCAAACGGGAGGCGAGGCTAGGTTCTTCGGCAGGCAGCTGAGCCTAGAAAGCAGAGACCGACCTGGCCCCCAGGAAAGTCGCTCGCGATAAGGAGCAAACCCGCAGCCTGCGGAGTGGGGGAAGGGGGGCCACGGCCCCGGGGCCCAGCGATTCGAAAAGGCCGGGTGCTCCGGGCACTGCTGCTGCTACTGCTAGGATGGAGGCAGCTGGAGCCCCGGACCTTTTAAATCACCGCCGGAGCCCCGCACAGCGCACTCCGGAGCCCCGGGCGGCGTGATCTGTGCAGCGCTGATGTGTTGGCAGGGGAGGCTAGCCCAGCCCCGCCCCTTCTGCCTGAGGCCCCTCCCCTTTTAGGAGCCTGGAGCTGCTCCCCCCCCCCCCCCCCCAAGCTGGCTCAGAAGCCCAGCAATTTTGTCAGCCCCGCTGGTAAGGGGCAAAACCCACCCCCCAGAACTCTGGCGAAAGGCCACCCACGTTCGGTTTTCTTCCAGGAGGTTAAGGGAGATTCACACTGGAGACCGTAATCCCCACTTCATATACAGAAGGGTGGGGGCGACGCTACTGTGACCGCCCAAGACAGAGTCCCCTGAAAGCAGCCAATCCCTGCGCAGCGGCAGCCAAAAAAGCGAACCGAAAGCTGGGAACCATTAAGAAAGGGATAGAAAATGAGACAGAAAATATCCCATTGCCTGTGTTAAATCCACAGGACGCCCACAGCTCGCATCCTGCATACAGATGTGCTCGCCGCCTCTCACAACAGACATCTTGGCATTGGAAAGGGATCAGAAATGGGAAAAAAAGACGGGCGCATGGAACGGCTGCCGTATGAGGAGAGATGAATAAGGCGGGGACTTTTCAGCTTGGAAAAAAGATGACTATGGGGGGATATGATAGGGGGCTGTAAAATCATAACTGGTGTGGAGCAAGGGGATGAGGAAGGGCTCATGATCCCATCTACATGTTTTGTTAGTCTATAAAGTGCTACCAGACTATTTGTTGTTGTTGTTTTTATAAGAACTAGGGTTAATTAACAGGTGGCAGGTTTAAAACAAACACATAACACCCAGGCAACCTGTGGAACTCCTTGCCAGAGGATTTGATGAAGGCCAGAACTTTAACAGGGTTCAAAAAAGAGCTAGATAGATTCATGGAGGTTAGGTCCATCAATGGCTATTAGCAGGGCTCAACAAACTACAGAATCTAGTCGCTCAGGGCAAGTCGATTTCAGCTGAGCCCCCTGTTTACCAGCAGCGCGCGCGTGTGCAATGCGATTCTTGTGCATGCGCTGTGCGGGGCTGGCGAGCGGCTTTCACCACCATTTGTCAAGCCCTGGCTATTAGCCAGGCTGGGTAGGAATGGGGTCCCTCGCCTCTGTGTGTCTGCAGGTGGGCGATGGGGGAGGAGGGATTACGAGAGGGTTCCCTGTTGTGTCCCCTCCCTCTGTGGCATGTGGATTGGCCTCTGTGGGCAGACAGGACACTGGGCAAAGGGACCTTTGGTCTGACCCTGTGTGGCCTTTCTCATGTACTAAGGGAGTAAAGACACAAATTGTGCAGCAGCATTTTCTGAATAATAATCGTCATCAAAAGCTTGAAGTCTCCTGGCCTGCAAACAGCCCACAGGGTCCAGCGCTCCTCTTGGGGCCGCAGCGGGTGTGTGGCGTGGCGGCGCGTTGGGGTTCTCCCATCTCCTGCACCCCTGTAATGGCAAGGGCAGACTCCGCCAGCCAGTAGAACAGAGGGAGTTTATTGCTTCTCCAGGATACAGCACAGCACTGATGGAATCTGGTTCCAGGAACTGGGGCTAGGAGGCCTCAGCCCCCCTTGAGATGGGGGAGCCTGGGCCCCTAAATCCCAGCCCGTTGCCTAGGCTGCTTCCTCCATGATACCAGCCAGAAACCTAACTCCCTCACTTCCAGCCCTGCCCCCAGCCAGGGCTCCACTCCCCTTCTTCCCATTGTTCCGCTCCCTGGGGGAGAACTGGTCAGACAGGTTCAAAGCCCCCTTTGCATAATGACTCATCCCCTGCCGTGCTGGGCCCTGCTGCAGCCAGTGGAGGTCACTCACAACCCACTGCCTAGCAACCAGCAAGGTACCCCCACTACATCTCACACGGGTCAGTTCTGTCCGGTTCCAAGAAACCAGCCACAGATCCCTGGTCAATTTACCCTCTGGACCTTACCCACAAATCACGCTGGGCCAATCCTTTAGCATCTAACAACTAAAGGTTTATTATTACCATAAAGAAAAGCCTGAGAGTGAGGTTGTTAAAGGATAGTACGTTACATGCATCGAATCTCCCAGTTCTCGATGCAGGCTCTAGCAGAGATGTTACAGCTGCTGGTTTAAAAGTCCTTGTTGCGCATCCTAGGATCAGGATGGGTCCACAGGTCTTCCGGGCTCTTTGATCCCTGCACTGCTGCCTCTGGGATGAAGTGCTGAGCTGAGAACAAAGATGGAGTCAGCCACATGGCATCTTTATCCCTCCTTCCTGCTCTCTTCTTGGCTGCAGCAGGTCACCTGGCCCATGGCCTATCCCAGTGTTCCCTGCTGGTAGCCCCTAGGTATGAGTCACCTCTCTTGAGGTGTGTCCTTGGCCTATCGAGGGCTGTTGTTCCAGAGCTTTGCTCGTTAGCGTGTCCATAGGCTGAGCTGCTTTGCCCATAGTTCAACCACATACAGAGAAACATTCAGTATCCACACAAAGTCCATGCTTCTAACTTCACACACAGACATTCCACAATCCCATGAATAGCGTATATGGAATCAGAAGAAAGTAGCTTCTATTTGACACCTCACTTGGCCCCCCTTTGTGCCACTTCTGGGGCCACCCCCCCCCATGGGTGCAGCAGTGATCTGGCTGCTCCCCTCAAAATCCAGTGACGTGACACAGGCGGGGCAGGGATGCTGTGAGAGAAGGCAGGGCCAGAGACCTGTGTGATGGGCGGGTCAGTCCGCGGTCTGCGGCTGGCTCCCAGGAGAGCTCTGACTTCCAAGGCAGCCAGCAGCGGCCCGGGCCCCTCCTCTCGTGTGTGCAGGCCAATATTTGCAGGGTCCGTGCAGACCTGGCGCCCAGGGAGACCCGCTTCTGGTGAGGACGTGCCTTAGAGCTCAAAAGACCCAACCAAGGAAATTCCCGGACAATCCCTTCGGTGCGCTGGGAAAGCGATGGCTGCCATTATAAGGATTGACATAAAAAAACAGGTTTAAAATCCTTCCCCGCCCCCATGAAAAAGTCCAGAGGCAAGTTCATGCGTAGGTAGAGCGGGTTACCCAGATCCGCGGCGTTCCTCCTCGGAGCGACGTCTCGGCCCGGGAAAACTAGCATGCGCCGGTCCAATAATCACCTTAACTCTGCCCTTGTGGCAAAGCCGGGTTTGTATTCGCTGTTCGCCTTGGTACGTTGCATGGGATTCTGTTGTCCTGTAGTAATCACGTGTGGGTGCCTCAGTTTCCCCTGGGCACTGCACCAATAGCTGGATGGGGGTGGGGATTTGGGTGTGACAGCCTCCCCCCCCCACAGTGGCCAATGCTTTCTGTCACCTGAGCCTGGGGGAGGAGGGGGGTGAGCAGGTGACACCTTTTGCTCCGGAAGCTGGACAAAGGCCAGAGGCGGGGCTGGCTGCAGGGTAATCGGGCTGCTGGGTCTGTGTGTCTGGCTGGCTTGGGGGGCAGAGATGGGGGGCAGGGCCCTGGCCCTGGGATCCCCTCCCCCCAAGTGGGTTGCACTGGCTGCTCCTGGTCCCTGTGCTGCCCAGTCTGCGCTGCGCTTGGACACAAGGCCCCCCCTGCACTCCCTGCCGGCGGAGAGCCCCCCCCCCCCAGCTGTGGGAGAGGGTGCAGGGCCCGGTGGCTCCCCCACCCCTGGGTGACAGCCCTTCCCCAGGGTGCCCCATGGCAGGCCGTTGCTTGCGGATGCGTGTCCTAAGCGCATGGAAAGGCTGCCCGAGGCCAGGCCTGGCCCCCTGACGGGATGTAGCAGACCAATGCCGGTGCCCTCCCGGCGCTAGCGTCGAGGCAGGGGTGTCCGGGCCGCGGCGGCAGGCGCTCCTTCCGTCTGCAAGTGCCGCTAGCCGGCCGTGGGGAAGGCCTGGCCACGAGCCCCCGGCGGTTCTCGGGCCGCCTCCTCGACAAATGAGAGTGACACTAAGCGCCCCCCGGGCTCTCCGGCCGCGGCGCGGAGCTTTTCCCCGGTGAGCGGCAGCTCCACGCGAACGTCCCGGGTTCGGGGAGCGTTGCCTGGTAAGCTGAGGCCGATGGCTGGCCGGGCCGGGCGCGCACGGTCAGGGTGCGAGGAGCCGCAGCTCTGGGGCAATCAGATTGCCTGTCGGGGCCCAGCCGCCCCGGGATTAGAGGGAAGCGCCATGTTCAAGGCCTCCGGTGTCCTCAAAAACCAGGCCCAGTGTCCTGTATGTGCCCCTCCCCCCCCGTTCTGGGGGTCCTGCTGCTGGCCAGATTGGGGCTCGCCAGCTGCTCACCTGCCAGCAGTGCGTGTGGGGTGCAGTGGCCAGTGATGAGGGGGCCTGGCAGGCTGGTGGCTGGGCCGAGCTGCAGCACAGGGGTTCAGCTGCTCCCCCGCTGGTCCGGCCGCACGGTCCCTCTGGAGAGCTGGCTCCCAGCCGACACGGCCACGGCCCATCCCGTCTGCGGCCAGCATGGACTGCCAGTGGCGGTGGCTGGAGCGGGCGGCTGCCAGGTGGAAGCTGGCGGTGCCTTTGCTGCCCACTCGTTGGCTCTTTACATGCCCCCTGTCGCTGTCCTCTCCCTGCTTTGCCCCTCCTCTGCCCCCAGCCCCGCTGCTCTGCATACCCGGCCCGAAGGGCACGGCCCAGCCCCTGGTCAGAGCACTCAGCCCCCCGACAGCCCGGCCGGCGGGTTCCTTCCTGCCCCCCGGCCTCTGCTGGGTCAGACTCCAGGAAAGCCCAAGGCCCCCAGGTCTGGCCCAGCAGAGCCAGGCCCGGCACGTGCCAAAGCCCCGCACCGCGCGGGCCCCTGGGGAGCCTCTCCATCCCTGGCGAAGCTCTGGAGTAGGGGAGAGCGGTTCCACCTGGCTGGGCCCCTCGGCAGCCTCCAGGGCAGGGGCTGAGCATCCTCTTCACCTACCCCCTCCCGCACCCCAGCCCCCAGCAGTGCCCGCTGCGGAGCCCCCTCTCTGGCCCGGCGGGGTGCAGCCCCTGGGCCCCAGTGCACAGCTGAGGGCGTAACCCCTTCCTGGCTGCAGCCGAGGGGCAGGCGGCTGGGCTCCGTCGGGGGCAGCAGCAGCCTGGGGCTGTGAGCTGACGCCGGGGCCTGGGGTCGGGAGCCCGCCCTGCCCGCCCTGCCCCACTCCACACGGGCAGCGGCGCCTCCGTTCGGCTCCCAGGAGCAGGGGCAGACGGGGCTCCGCACGCTGCCCCCGTCCCTGCCCCAAGCCCAGCGCTGCAGCTCCCATTGGCTGGGAAGGGGAGCCAATGGGAGCGGTGGGGGCGGTGCCTGTGGACATGGCCGCACGCAGAGCCGCGTGACCCCACCTCTGCGTGGGAGCTGGTGGGGGATGGGCCGCTACCTCCGGGAGCTGCTTTAGGTAAGCACTGCCTGGACCCTGCACCCCCTGTGACCCCCATGCCAAACCCTGCCCCACCCTGATCCCCTTCCCTCCAGCACCCCAAATCCCTCAGCCCCGCCCCAGAGCCCTAACACCCCACTGCACCCCAACTGTCTGCCAGCCCGGAGCCCCCTCCAGCACCCCAAATCCCTCAGCCCCAGCCCCACCCCAGAGCCCTAACACCCCACTGCACCCCAACTGTCTGCCAGCCCGGAGCCCCCTCCAGCACCCCAAATCCCTCAGCCCCAGCCCCACCCCAGAGCCCTAACACCCCACTGCACCCCAACTGTCTGCCAGCCCAGAGCCCCCTCCAGCACCCCAAATCCCTCAGCCCCGCCCCAGAGCCCTAACACCCCACTGCACCCCAACTGTCTGCCAGCCCGGAGCCCCCTCCAGCACCCCAAATCCCTCAGTCCCAGCCCCACCCCAGAGCCCTAACACCCCACTGCACCCCAACTGTCTGCCAGCCTGGAGCCCCCTCCAGCACCCCAAATCCCTCAGCCCCACCCCAGAGCCCTAACACTCCACTGCACCCCAACTGTCTGCCAGCCCGGAGCCCCCTCCAGGACCCCAAATCCCTCAGCCCCGCCCCAGAGCCCTAACACCCCACTGCACCCCAACTGTCTGCCAGCCCAGAGCCCCCTCCAGCACCCCAAATCCCTCAGTCCCAGCCCCACCCCAGAGCCCTAACACCCCACTGCACCCCAACTGTCTGCCAGCCTGGAGCCCCCTCCAGCACCCCAAATCCCTCAGCCCCACCCCAGAGCCCTAACACCCCACTGCACCCCAACTGTCTGCCAGCCTGGAGCCCCCTCCAGCACCCCAAATCCCTCAGCCCCGCCCCAGAGCCCTAACACCCCACTGCACCCCAACTGTCTGCCAGCCCAGAGCCCCCTCCAGCACCCCAAATCCCTCAGCCCCAGCCCCGCCCCAGAGCCCTAACACTCCACTGCACCCCAACTGTCTGCCAGCCCAGAGCCCCCTCCAGCACCCCAAATCCCTCAGTCCCAGCCCCACCCCAGAGCCCTAACACCCCACTGTACCCCAACTGTCTGCCAGGCCGGAGCCCCCTCCAGCACCCCAAATCCCTCAGCCCCACCCCAGAGCCCTAACACCCCACTGCACCCCAACTGTCTGCCAGCCCAGAGCCCCCTCCAGCACCCCAAATCCCTCAGCCCCGCCCCAGAGCCCTAACACTCCACTGCACCCCAACTGTCTGCCAGCCCAGAGCCCCCTCCAGCACCCCAAATCCCTCAGCCCCAGCCCCGCCCCAGAGCCCTAACACCCCACTGCACCCCAACTGTCTGCCAGCCCGGAGCCCCCTCCAGCACCCCAAATCCCTCAGCCCCACCCCAGAGCCCTAACACTCCACTGCACCCCAACTGTCTGCCAGCCCGGAGCCCCCTCCAGCACCCCAAGTCCCTCAGCCCCAGCCCCGCCCCAGAGCCTGCACCTCAAGCTGGACCCCTCAACCCCTCCATATGCCCCAATCCTGAGAGCCCCCCTCCCCCTCCGAGCCCCTTGGTCCCAGCTCAGCGCCCTCTCCTGCACCCGGATCTCATTTCTGGCTACACCCCAGAGCCCCTCCCCCGCTCCCCAGCCCCACTTTTAGAGCACGCGTGGCCCCTACGATAAGGCCCTCTGCCCAGCCCAGGTGTGATGCCGTGGGGTATGGTCCATCGCTGGGCGCTGAGCTCGGGCTGTGGGCGCCCCCTACTGGCCTCTGTCTGTAAGCACGGCCTGGCGGGGGTCGCCCTGAGGGCCCGGGGACCAGGGCCCAACCGGGGAGGGAAGAGTTTGAACTGGGGGGGGGGCGTGGGGAAGGGGCAGTCTTGGCTGGGAATCATGAAGAGAAGAGACTAAATCGAGTGCTGGGGGTTCGGGGCCTGTGGGCCCCCCCAAGGGGCCTGAGGCTGCCTGGCCCGCACTTGGACGCCCACAGGGAACCCGGGCTGGGCTGTGCCTCGCGGAAGCAAGAAACCCTCCTGGTCTACCGGCTGGCGGAGCCTCATCCTGCGGCAGACGGGGCGCAGGGTCGGGGGGACCCGCCACGCCGGGCTACGGGGATTCCCCTTTGAAGGGCTGGTTTGTACCACGGGGGCCCTCGAGGGGGACACCTGCAGGACACCCCACTGGCCCTCGCAGCGCCCCCAAAGCGCCAGAGCCGGCCAAGCCCACGCGGGCGCAGTTCACGAGTGTGGCCACAGGGGGTAGCTCTTCCCTCGTGCAAGGCTCGTGCGTGGGCCAGCTCTGCACATGGCCGGGGGCCTGAGTGCATCCGAGGACGGGCGCTGCCCTGGGCATGAGCAGCAGCAGGTGCCGGGGAGGAGGCGGCTCTGGGAAATGCCCGGGAAGTAACCTGCGGGGGTGAGAGCCGTCTGTCCGTCCCACAACGCACCCGTCCGTCTGTCCGTCCCACAACGCACCCGTCCGTCTGTCCGTCCCACAATGCACCCATCCGTCTGTCCGTCCCACAACGCACCCGTCCGTCCGTCCCACAACGCACCCGTCCGTCCGTCCGTCCCACAACGCACCCGTCCGTCTGTCCGTCCCACAACGCACCCGTCCGTCCGTCTGTCCCACAATGCACCCGTCCATCTGTCCGTCCCCTCACGCACCCGTCTGTCTGTCCGTCCCACAACGCACCCGTCCGTCTGTCTGTCCCACAATGCACCCGTCTGTCTGTCTGTCCCACAATGCACCCGTCCGTCTGTCCGTCCCACAACGCACCCGTCTGTCTGTCTGTCCCACAACTCACCCGTCTGTCTGTCCGTCCCACAACGCACCCGTCCGTCTGTCTGTCCCACAACGCACCCGTCCGTCTGTCCGTCCCACAACGCACCCGTCTGTCTGTCTGTCCCACAACTCACCCGTCTGTCTGTCCGTCCCACAACGCACCCGTCCGTCTGTCTGTCCCACAACTCACCCGTCTGTCTGTCCGTCCCACAACGCACCCGTCCGTCCGTCTGTCCCACAACGCACCCGTCCGTCTGTCCGCCCCACAACGCA
Organism: Pelodiscus sinensis; assembly: GCF_049634645.1. NCBI lineage: Eukaryota > Metazoa > Chordata > Testudines > Trionychidae > Pelodiscus > Pelodiscus sinensis. The sequence continues at coordinate 48,668 of NC_134711.1, forward strand.
CCCGTCTGTCTGTCTGTCCCACAACTCACCCGTCTGTCTGTCCGTCCCACAACGCACCCGTCCGTCTGTCCGCCCCACAACGCACCCGTCCGTCTGTCCGTCCCACAACGCACCCGTCCGTCTGTCCGCCCCACAACTCACCCGTCTGTCTGTCCGTCCCACAACGCACCCGTCCGTCTGTCCGTCCCACAACGCACCCGTCCGTCCGTCTGTCCGTCCCACAATGCACCCGTCCGTCCGTCCCACAACGCACCCGTCCGTCTGTCCGTCCCACAACGCACCCGTCCGTCCGTCTGTCCCACAACACACCCGTCTGTCTGTCCGTCCCCTCACGCACCCGTCCGTCTGTCCGTCCCCTCACGCACCCGTCCATCTGTCCGTCCCACAACGCACCCGTCCGTCTGTCCGTCCCCTCACGCACCCGTCCGTCTGTCCGTCCCACAACGCACCCGTCCGTCTGTCCGTCCCACAACGCACCCGTCCGTCCGTCTGTCCCACAACGCACCCGTCCGTCTGTCCGTCCCACAACGCACCCGTCTGTCTGTCCGTCCCACAACGCACCCGTCCGTCCGTCCGCCCCACAACGCACCCGTCTGTCTGTCTGTCCCACAACTCACCCGTCTGTCTGTCCGTCCCACAACGCACCCGTCCGTCTGTCCGCCCCACAACGCACCCGTCCGTCTGTCCGTCCCACAACGCACCCGTCCGTCTGTCCGCCCCACAACTCACCCGTCTGTCTGTCCGTCCCACAACGCACCCGTCCGTCTGTCCGTCCCACAACGCACCCGTCCGTCCGTCTGTCCGTCCCACAATGCACCCGTCCGTCCGTCCCACAACGCACCCGTCCGTCTGTCCGTCCCACAACGCACCCGTCCGTCCGTCTGTCCCACAACACACCCGTCTGTCTGTCCGTCCCCTCACGCACCCGTCCGTCTGTCCGTCCCCTCACGCACCCGTCCATCTGTCCGTCCCACAACGCACCCGTCCGTCTGTCCGTCCCCTCACGCACCCGTCCGTCTGTCCGTCCCACAACGCACCCGTCCGTCTGTCCGTCCCACAACGCACCCGTCCGTCCGTCTGTCCCACAACGCACCCGTCCGTCTGTCCGTCCCACAACGCACCCGTCCGTCTGTCCGTCCCCTCACGCACCCGTCCGTCTGTCCGTCCCACAACGCACCCGTCTGTCTGTCCGTCCCACAACGCACCCGTCCGTCCGTCTGTCCCACAACGCACCCGTCCATCTGTCCGTCCCACAATGCACCCGTCCGTCTGTCCGTCCCACAACGCACCCATCCGTCCGTCTGTCCCACAACGCACCCGTCCGTCTGTCCGTCCCACAACGCACCCGTCCGTCCGTCTGTCCCACAACGCACCCGTCCGTCTGTCCGTCCCCTCACGCACCCGTCCGTCTGTCCGTCCCACAACGCACCCGTCCGTCTGTCCGTCCCACAACGCACCCGTCTGTCTGTCCGTCCCACAACGCACCCGTCCGTCTGTCTGTCCCACAACGCACCCGTCTGTCTGTCCGTCCCCTCATGCACCCGTCCGTCTGTCTGTCCCACAACGCACCCGTCCCTCTGTCCATCCATCCAGCTGTGTCCCCACTCAGGAGCATGGTGCTAGCCCCAGGCAGGCTGGGGAACAGGGTCCAAACCTGCCTTTTACCAACCGGCTACCAACGGCCCCCCTCTGGCCCCCATCCCAGCCTCCCACGAGTCACCGCCAGGCCCCTGGGCGCGCCGCCCGCCTGCTGAGCCTGCTGATGCGACAGGCTGCCCCGGCCAGTCCCACGCGGGAGCCCCCCCGTCCCAGCAAGGCAGGTCGGGTTCGTTGCGCGAGGATGTTACCGACGAGGGGCTTTGTCATCGCCGTGTGGACGCACCCTGGGACCGTTTGCTCATGCTTAGTAACCCTGCCCGCCCCCCCCCCCCCCCCCGGAGGCCAAGCAGCATGCAGAACCCAGGGGGTCTCTCTTTGCTTGGAACGGCCAGCTCAGCTAGGGGAGGGATTCGCCCGCGTCTTCGCTGCTCCACCATCCTTTGGCTGGTGTCGACGGGCCGGCCCTGCGGGGCAGGCGCCCGGCTTCTGCCAGAGGCCAGGCAGCTTCGGGTCAGTCCCCGAAAGCTCCGGGAGCAACCCCCCTGGGAGATCAGACAGCGAGAACAGCCAGCCGGGGCCTGCCCGGAGCAAACCGTGTCAGAGCAGCCCGCCCCGGCCCTGGCGCCTTGGCCGTGTCTCCTCCCCGTACGCCGACCTATAGGGAAAGCCTGCTGGCCCCAAGGCGCTGCTCTTTGCCCCCCACCCTCCTCCCAGAGCTCCTGCACCCTGCCCCTCTTCCTCTTGTCTCGCAGGGCAATCCACCACCCCCGTCTCGCCAGCGGGCTCCCTTGGCGCGGGCCTGCGCCCGGCCAGGCTCACGGGCACTCGGTAGCTCAGTGGCTTTGTGCGGGTACCAGCGGTCAGACACAGCACACCGCCCAGCTGCCCCACACGTGTGAGAGGTGTGGGGCTGCCCCACATAACAGATCCCCCCATTCCCGCCACCATGTCAGAGCTGGGTTACGTGCAGCACCTGGCGCGCGTGCCTGGACATGGCCAAGCACAGTGCAAAGGGCTGCGACCTGCCCCAAATCTCCGTTGCTCCCCCCCCGGGGGGCGCCCACCTTCACCCCATTCCTAGGGCTCAAGGGTGACCCTGGCAACTGAAACAGCCCCCACCCGGCTCCGAGGCTCAGGGCCCAGCTCCCTGCGGGTCTGCGGGCCCCAAGCGCGGAACGAGCCTCAGGCAGCAACATCTCTCTGGACCCTGCTTGCTGCACGCCCGGGCGTGCGGAGGAGTAGGCAGCTCTGGGCTCAGGCTGGGCCTGGGAGGTGAGTCCTTCCAGGGCTTCCGTTCTGTCTGGTCCATCCCGGCCTCCCTTCCCGCTGGTCTCCTCCCCGGATCCTCGTTTATCCGGTGAAACATAATCAGAGCATCACAGAGCACTGTCCAGTCCCCTGCCCGCATAGCAGGACCCAGCACTGGTGTCTAACCTGCTCTTAAATATCTCCAGGGATGGAGAGTCCACAACCCCCCTGGGCAATTTATCCCAGTGTTTGACCCCCCCGACAGGCAGGAATTGTTTCCTAATGTCCAACCTAATCCTCCCGGCTGCAGTTTAAGCCCCTTGTGTCTTGTCCTGTCCTCAGAGGCCAAGGGGAACAATTTTTCTCCCTCCTCCTTGTGACACCCTTTGAGGTGTGTCACGTTACTGGATTTAGAGGGGAGCAGCCAGGTCACTGTTGCACCCATGGGGGGGGGTTGCCCCAAAAGTTGGTACAAAGGGGGCCATGTGAGGGGTCAAACGATAGCTTACGTTCTAGTGATTCTGTATCTTTTCTTCATATACCTGTATAAGGTCTCTGTGTGGAGTTATGGCTACGTACTCGGTGTTAATACTGGAAACGTCTCTGTTTGTGGCTGAGCGATGGGAGAGGAATGCTCAGCCAATGGACGTGCTAATGAGCAAGGCTCCAGGGATAATGATCTCTAAGTGCCAGAGACGCACCTCAGGAATGTGACTGATACCTAGGGGCTACCAGCAGGGGACACAGGGACAGGCCACTGGCCAGGTGACCTGCTGCAGCCAAGAAGAGGCCAGCAGGGGTATATAGTGCCATGTGGCTGTGACGGCGCGTTGGGGTTTTCCCATCTCCTGCACCCCTGTAATGGCACGAACAGACTCCACCAGCCAGTAGAACAGAGGGAGTTTATTGCTTCTCCAGGATACAGCACAGCACAGGTGGAATCTGGTTCCAGGGCAGGCCTAGGATGCCTCAGCCCCCCTTGAGATGGAGAGACTGGGCCCCTAAATTCCAGCCCCTTGCTTAGGCTGCTTCCTCCATGCTCCCAGACAGAAACTACCTAACTCACTTCCAGCCCTGCCCCCAGCCAGGGCTCCACTCCCCTTCTTCCCATTGTTCCACTCCCTGGGGAAGAACTCGTCAGACAGGTTGGAAGCCCCCTTGCGTAATGACTCATCCCCTGCCCTGCTGGGCCGTGCTGCAGCCAGTGGGGGTCCCCACAGCCCCAGCCTAGCAACCAGCAAGGTACCCACACTATGTCACAGCAGCATCCTCAGTTTTGGTCTTTTTCAGATTTGCTCTTAATCCCAGATGCAGCCTCGCAGGGAACCACGAGCTGAAATGAACCGTGGACCCATCCTGGCGTAGGATGTTGTCAGCCGACGGTCAGGGCAGTGAGTCCCTTATGACCGGCTGAAGTTCTTTTAAATTGTGCTTGGTTCTGTTACAGCAACTGAAGGAGTCAGGTTAAAGCTTAAACAGTTACTATTTATTGTTACAGGGTAAACTTAGTTGTTAGATGCTACTACTGTGTTACAGATAACACAGACACTACAAAGGACAGGACAGAAATTACACTAATAAGTCACTTACAGGTACCATGAAACCCTTTGGTTCTCTGAGCTCTTATTAAATGCATGCAAATAGACACATAGCAGGTATATAGTCTCACCCCTGCGTTCCAGACTTGGCGTGGCCAGCGTCTTTCTCTCAATCCCTTGGGAAGAAGTAGGGCGAGGTTGGGCGTCCCACAGACCTCGGGAGACAATCAATACCTGCCAGCAGGTATAGATGATTGGAGCTCAAATGGGGTGGGCTGCTGAACCTCTTTTTATACCCCTTTGGTCATGTAGGCTTCTTCCTGGTCTCAAGTGGCCAATTAGGAAAAATGGTTTTGAATGCCAAGTTTCCCATAAGGGTGCAAAGCATAATTTACACCTGGGAAAATGCAGACAATGGGCACCTCTGGTATGTGATGGGCGAAGATTCCTCTCCTGGGACAGTGCAGGCGTGTCAATTACTGGTACTAGCCATCAGGGCGACGGGAGGCCCCGGGTCGTCAGCTAGCCCATTTACTGTCTGGTTTCTGTTTATGGTAGAGTCAGGGACAGGCAGCAAACCTGTGTTCCCAGGGCATCAAAGGCTGACTGCCTTTCTCTTGCTCTCTGGGGGGGGGGAAACAAGATGGGGCTCGTGGAAAAACAAGATGGGGTTTTGTGTCTGGCTACAGATGTGCACCAAGGACTTTTAAGCCAGCAGCTGTAACATCTCTGCTAGAGCCTGCATCGAGGACTGGGAGATTCGGTGCATGTAATGCACTATCCTTTAACAACCTTACTCTCAGGCTTTTCTTTCTTGTAGTAACAAACCTTTAGATATAGATTCTAAAGGATTGGCCCAGCGTGATTTGTGGGTAAGATCCAGACAGTAAATTGATCGGGATCTGTGGCTGGTTTCTTGGGACCGGAGAACCCGTTCGGGGTAGGTGAGACTGGGTCCTATAACCCCTCACCTGTGTGTTAGGCCTGGGGCTGTCTGAGGCACAGATATAGCTGGAGTGTCAGAGGGGTTTTGCTTGTGAGGCTTCTGGCTGTCCAGGCAGGCAGCTGAAGCGCTCGATGTAACTGGTTTGTGGTCTCTTTGGGAAAGGCCTCCAGTCCGGAGCTATAAGGAACCCCCAGTTTTGAGCAATTCACCCTGAGCGGATGCCCTCAGCTGTGCCCAGACCTGGCCCGGTCCGGCACAAGGTACTTGAAAACCAGCTCTCATGTCCCTTCTCAGTCTTCTCCTTTCCAGACTAAACAAGCCCAATTCCTTCTGCCTCCCTCAGCGCTCATGTTCTCTCGACCTTTCATCATTCTTGTTGCTCCTCTCTGGACCTTCTCCAATTTCTCCATAGCTTTCTTGAAATGTGGTGCCCAGAACTGGACACAAAACTCCAAGAGAAGAAGGAAACTTGAGTCCTGCTTAGCTCAACCTTCACCAATCCTTGGACTAAACTTTTACTAACCAGCCCTAACGCACGGTGATGTAAATCCCTCCCTCTCCCCCACTGATTTACACCTGGCAAAATGAATTGCACACCAGGCAGATCGGACAGTCAGGCTACAGGGAAGTGGGGACCACAATGACAGAGTGCGGATCCCACGCCCCCGGCTGTCGAGAAGTGGTTTCTTGCCGGACGAGATGCTGTCTGGACCCATCTCGAGCTCGGTTTCAGTCTCGGTGGCTGCCGTTAGGACGGGGCTCTCCTGAGCAGCCTGGGCTATTGTCACGCACGTTCGATGGAACCTGGGGCTTGATGGCTCGTGGCTGCTGCTCTTCCAGTCTGGCTGCCGATGAAGATCCTGGCGTAGGCCTTCCAATGCGGCTGCAGAAAAAGGCCGTGTCCTTACACCCAGCCAAGCCCCCGGCCATGCAGGCCTGTCCCACCTGGCCGGGGAGGGGGGGTTTTGCCCTGGCCCAGAGGCACGGAGAGCGCACACAACATCACGGTGCCTCTCCCTGGGAATCGCTACCTCTCCCTGGGCCCCTGCTGGCTCCTCCGCCTGGCAGCACAGACCCCTCTCCCTGGACCCAGGGCACCGGCACGGCTGCACACCCCTCAGGGGGACATGCTGAGCCCCCACCCGGCATGGGCTGGCACCCGCTGGGGATTGTAACCGCGCCCCAGCTTTCTCCCCCCCCTTCCCCCTAGAGCAATGCCCAGCCCCCCCCTGCACACTGCCATCCACAGCAGCAGCACTGCAGTCCAAGGGCTGTTTGCAGCCATGGCGGGTCCAGCCCACAAAGCTGCGGCGCTGGCTGCTCCTCCCAGGCAGCCGGGCCCCGCCCGCATCGGCTCTTTGTAACGTCTCCCCCGCCCACCTCCCGGCTGCCCAGGGCCGGGTGGGGGCTCTGCTCCCAGGTGCCTCCCTGCCAGCTCCGGAGCAGGGAGCTGCCGCCCCGGGAAAGCTTTGCCCCAGCAGCAGAGGGCAGTGGCGCCGGCTCATCTCCGCCTGGGCTCTGGAGTCCCGCCGCAGAGCCTGGGTGCCAGGGTAGGCCCCGGGCCGGTTTTCAGGCCAGGCTGTGCTGGAGCAAGCAGCCTGCCCGGCCTGCCTGGAGCCCTGCCTGGAGCCCAGCGTGGAGCCCAGCGCCCTGCTTGGAGTCCTGCCTGGAGCCCAGCGTGGAGCCCAGTGCCCTGCCTGGAGCCCAGCGTGGAGCCCAGCGCCCTGCCTGGAGCCCAGCCTGGAGCCCAGCCTGGAGCCCAGCGTGGAGCCCAGCATGGAGCCCAGCGCCCTGCCTGGAGTCCTGCCTGGAGCCCAGCGTGGAGCCCAGTACCCTGCCTGGAGCCCAGCGTAGAGCCCAGCGCCCTGCCTGGAGCCCTGCCTGGAGCCCAGCGCCCTGGTGCAGGCCCCGGCTCTTCCAGGGGAGCTGCCGAAGCTTCCCGGGCAGGCGAGCGCTTTGGAGAGCGCCAGGGGCAGGCCAGGGGGTGGCGGGCGGGAGCAAGCCGGGACGGGGACATGAGCGGCCGGGGCGCAGGCACGAGGGCCTGGCCGGGCTGCCACGTGCGGGCGGGGAGGCAGCTGCTCCAGGAGGGGAAACGCCCTCGCGCGGGGGCTGGGGTCTTGGCGCCACAGTTTGGGCTGGCCGGGGAGACGCTGGCGGGAGCCGGGGGGTTGCAGGGGGTGCCTGGGGCAGTGTATGTGGAGGGGGAGGGGTGATGTGGGGGGGGCTGTCCACGCCTGTGGCCCTGGGCCCACGCCGGCGGGGCAGGCACTGGTGGCCGTGTTGGGCTGGGGTGCCCCCTACTGGCCTGTGTCTGCAGCAAGGCCCGGCGGGGGGTCCTTGAGGCCCAACTGGTTCTCAGCTGAGCAGGGAAGGGGTTGGAACAAAGGGAGGGGGTGGTTTGGGAGGGGGGCGGGGGAAGCATGGAGGGAGCAGACTAACCAGTGTAGGGGGGCTCAGGGGCCTGTGACCCCTTCCCCCAAGGGAACTAGGGCTGTCGGCCCATCCTCTTACGCCTGCATCTTATGCTGGGCTGTAGCTCGGAGCAGCAATAACCCCCCTGGTCTACTGGCCGGCGGAGCCCCATCTGGCTGCGGACGGGGGTGCAGGGTCGGGGGGCTCCGGGGAGGCGCCGCTGGAGTGCAGAGGAGCCCCTTGCAGGGCTGGCAGAAGAGCGTCGTGGTTACAGCTGGGCCTGGAGAGGCCGGGTGCGAGGCCCTGCTCTGGGCGAGGGAGGGGGCCGGTCGGCAGCGCACGTCCCCTGCAGCCTGCTCTGGGGGGCGTCCCTGCGCTGGGCTCTCCTCTCGCCCCTCGGTCGGGGGGGTGGGGCGAGCCGGGAGCAGGCGGAGGGGGGAGTCTGGCCCAGGCTGTTACTCCGAGGGCCGGGGCGGGACACGTGGGGCAGGTGCCGGGGCAGTGCTGCCCTTCCGGCCTGTGAAGTGTTGGCCCTCTGGACCCAGCTGAGGGGGGTCCCACAACCCCTGCGCGTGCTCCCAGGCTGCCCTGCCGGGGCCTCTCTCCGGCCGGCCTTGGTCCCCTCCCCCGGCCCGCGGTCCTGGGCCACGCACCTTGTCTGGCCAGCAGGAGGCGCTGCGGGGGCAGGTGCTGGCAGGCCACCGCCCGACGAGGGCTCCGTGGGGCTGGCGTTTCCCTCGGCGTGGGAGCCGTTCCCCACGGGCCTTCTTCAGCCGCTCGGGGCCCGGGCCCACCTGGAGGAGCTGAGCCGTATCACTAGGAGCCTTCAGGCCCCAGCCCTGTCAGCTCCGCCCCAGAGCCAGCCCTGCAAGGGGGGGAGCAGAGCATCAGCGCGCAATGGGGCGAGGGATCGCTGGCCCCACGCCGAGCAGCCTGCAGAGGAGGGTTACGAGTGAGCCGGGCCCCGGGCTCGGGCTGCTGGCTGGCGAGTGTGTTTCAGCGCAGCTGGATCCGAAAGGCCATTGGCACGGAGCCTGGGGCAGCCGCGGCCCAGCCGTGTCTTCCCGATGGCTGGGGATCCTGTCCC